>NC_054756.1:11453670-11693670 GCF_018143015.1 Lytechinus variegatus | reverse complement strand
TTGAACTATCGGACATAGTTATCATAGGACAATTATGATTTTTTTTAAACCGGTAATCACTATACCCATGGAGACTTCAAATTGGCCGTATTTGTGATGTCAAAGTGATGTAAGGTAAGAACTACAGATACTTTTTTTTACTTTCCACAGATACTTTTTTTTCTATCCTAACTATATATTATTTGTCTATAAAATATTTTGTATTATATTTTTATATGTTAGTTATGATTATTATTAATGTATTGTAAATATTTGTTATAATCTATGAAAATGATTTGTATCAATATTTGTTATTTCTGTTGGAAATAAAACTGAATCTGAATCTGAACTACTCTTCCACTTACTCCAATATATACAATACCAAAAAATGTCGTTAAAAGAAGCTTTACTTCAAATTATATTTTCTGTCATGACGATTTAAAATAATATGCTACATGGAATATATTTTGACTACTGCCCCCAGTGGAAAAGGTAGTTAGGAACCCCCAAATCCTGATAATTAAGTACATGGCCTATATATGCATCTTGTCATGCTTATCATAATTTACCTACCCAGTTCCAATTTGAAATTTACATAGGTCTAGTCTTAGGAATTTAAATTCTAAAACAGACATAACTTTCTTATTGCTTGCTCGATTCCTTTAAACTTTCTGTTTTCCTTATTTTTTCATCTTTTCAACACTGACAGCATTTGGATTCCCCTGTAACGATTTCTAATTTGGGGAGAAATTCTCTTATTTTGTGAAGAATGCATTATTTAATGATTGATTTTATTCGTAAAGAGTGACGATAAACTCTTACCAGTTTATTTCCTTATAGTCAGATTTTAAAAGGCACAACAATGTTGAACAAGTATATAGGCCTGTACGATCGAGGCCCATCAGAGAGAGACGCCGCCCCCCCCCCTTTTTTTCCTCATCATTCTCGTCATCCTCTTATAACTCCTCGATTCGACTTTCTCCTCAATGATATCTTCTTTTCTTCCTTTTCCATCATTCCTCCTCTCATTATTTTGTGTGCACCCATACACTCCGCTCTCACTTTCCCTCTACGCATCCATATTACAGTCTATCCGAAAGGGAAATTTTCTGCTATTCATCCTTTAATACTATAAACGCTTTTTACCTTTTTTCAAAACTTTCTCAAACGTAATGAACAATGTTAAATTTGTTCAAGAGATATTGAACGTTCCAATGAATTACGAAAGCTGGAAGTTGATGCCACATGCACGATGAGACAGGTGTACGAAATGACGAAATGTCAAATATTCATACCATTTGGTACCTGGCTATAAATGCAGTTCCAAAGCCAAATAAGAAATACCATGCGACCTTCATCCAAAAGCAACAAATAGACTTTCTCATTGAAACACGTACATAAAGTTTAGCAGTTAATATCAATTAAGTAACTTACCGAAATTGATTCACGAGCGTTGTAGTCCCACTCCAGCTAAAGTTAGTACTGAGTCAGTGAACGAGTGAGCGGAACACACACACGAAGGTCACGGGGGACGGGCCGCGCAGGAAGCTAGCGGATGACGAGGCACGGTGGAGCAGGGCCAGCTGCCAGAAATTGAGACAAGAGGGACGAGTTATTGTAAGAGTAAAAAAAAATCCTTGTGTTATGAAAGATTTTATTTTCCTAGCTACATCTGCCAAGTTTGGATCGAGGGAAGGCCTGAAGGAAAAGAGTAGGGCATTGGAAAGGGAAATGAGAGAGAGAGTCATGGAGAAGATGAAAATGAAATGGAGAAAGCGAGAGTGAAGTTGGGGATCGAGGGGGGGGGGGGGGCTGGCATGCCTGAAATGGAGGGAGAAAGACGAGAAAAGTTAAAAGGAGGGGAGGGGATGATGAGGATGTATAAAATGAACTTGATTTTGATCTTTAAAAAAAAAATAATATAATCTTTAATTCAGGGAATACTTGTCGGACACTGCACCATTTCTTTTCCTTCTTTTTTTTCATTTCAAGCTGATTCAAGTCGACTTCCATGACTTTGGTTAATCTTTACACTCTCTTCATTCATCATTATTATTTGGGAAACATTAGAAACAGAAAAAATATTATCATGACTTGTGGGGGCGTCGTGGTCTAGTGGTAATAACTCTCGTCTTTCAATCTGGGGGACGTGGGTTCGACTCCCTGTCATGGTGTGTTTTCCTTCAGCAAGAAATTTACCCACATTGTGCTGCACTCAACTCAGGTGAGGTGGATGGGTGCCCGGCAGGAAGAAATTCTTCGAATGCAGGGCGCCTGTAGGCAGCACGGCTATAGCAGGGGTGATAATACTAATAACCACATTATTGTAATGCGCATTTGATATAAACATATAAAAATTGCGCAATATAAGTGTACAATTACTATCAATATTATTATTCTTATCACTTGATAGGGCCATAGATTAACAAATGATAATTGTTTATTTAGTTCGTTTTTTTTGGGGGGGGGCAGTAATAGCCCGGGATGGTCAGCAGTGAAAGGTTACTGAAAGTAACCGAATAGAGAGAGGGAGAGAGAAAGAGAGCGAAGGGGGGGGGGCAACCAGATCAACTCTCCAACTCACTATAAACATGATAAATAGTAATGACATAGATTCTGCTGAACCATGACTTATTACAGTCATAGACTAAATGTCAAAGAACGAACACAGCATTCGGTGCACAGTCACAACATGAAACCTAGTCCAAACCAAGTGACCGTGTGTCATTGGATATAATGTTAAAATCGGTTTGGAGTCATTTTGGCATGTGTGGCTGTGGCAAGATCGTATGAGCGGGAAAGAGTGTGTTCAATTTGTTGCGAATTCGACAGGATTTTATTTGTAAATTTTGTTTTGTTTTATATATTATATTCTACTAGATATACATATTACTCATATTGAGCCCCCCCCCCCAGAAAAGAAATGATTAAAAACAGTTTCAAAAAGAGATGCTATACTAGGGGCAGGGGGGCTATCTATCTCGAGCTACATATCTAGATGTCACAAGGGCAAGAATACTATCATTTCAGATTTGACCCCTATTCTTCGCATTTAGATACAAGAACTTCAAACAACCGGATACCCTTCGCATTGGCGGCGGAGGCCAAAATAATTAAGGGGGGTGGTCCACCTTAACTTTTGGGATGGACACAGGTTAAAAAAATTGACAACCAAAAAAAAAGGTTATCAACAAACAATTTAGGGGGGAACGTCCACCTTACCTGAAAATTAGGGGGGACAGGACCCCCCCCCTTCCGCTTCTGCCGCCTATGACACTTCGTCTTCTTGGTCTGGAGTATTCCGTCCTTGATCTTATCAAGTTAAACAATCATGATCACGTGATGCGTGATGTAGATATTCCAAGATCGCGAGGAGAGTGTGTGGCAGGAAGTTTCATGTGAATTAAATTGAACATGTTCTTCAACCTACGACTAGATATTACACATACACATCGTATATCTTACTCATACACATCTTCAGTATCGATTAATGCACAACAATGAAACAACTCTTGTGTGTCATGCCTGCGACGACAGTCTCGATGGGTGACTTTGGACCTGTAAATTTTCATTAGCTGACGTTACTGAGAAACCCACTAATGTTAGGTGACGTTGTACAGAGAGACTAAATTTGTGTTAAAAACGTACCCGAGAAAACAAATTTACGTTTACCGACGTTTCTTAGAAACCCAATTCAGGGTTACTTACGTTGCAAAGACACTTAATTCACGTTTACTGACGTCACGTCACCGACAAACCAAATTTACGTTTACTGACGTAACTGAGAAACCAGATTTACGTTAACTGATGTCCCTGAGAACTCAAATTTGCGTAACTAACATTACTGAGAAACCCAATTCACAATAACGAACGTTACAGAGAACCCACAGTTACGTTTACTGACGTTACGGGGAAACCAAATTCACACGTTACTGAGAAACCTCATTCACGTTTACTGAAGTCGACGTGACACCCAATTCACGTTTACTGACGTTATTGAGAAACCAAATTTACATTAACTGACGTTCTTGAGAACCCTAGTTCGCGTACATTCCTGAGAGACCCAATTCAAAATAACGGATATCATGTTTAATGACGTTAAGGGGAAACGCAATACATGTTTACCGACGTTAATGAGAAACATAATTCACATTTACTGAAGATACCGAAACACCCAATTCACGTTTACTGACGTTATTGAGAAACCAAATTCACCTTAACTGACGTTCCAGAGAACTCAAATTCGAGTAACTAACATTACCGAGAAACTCAATTCACAATAATGAACGAACCCAATTCACCTTTACTGACCTTACGGGGAAACCCAATTTACATTTACTGACGTTACTGAGAAACCTTATTCACGTTAAATGGAGTTAATCAGACACACAGTGGCATTGCTTAACGGTACTTTTATGAATGATGCTTCCTATTTCTTATAGAGACAAATCAGTTAATAACAAAGGGGTCAAATTCATAAAGCATTGGATTGCTAACTAATTACATTTCTTGTATAAATAAAAAAATAATGTGACTAAGCAAACAGTTAATACTATAGCATACGTTTTTTCTGATGTGAGAGCCTCCTTACCAATATACGCTTGGGTTCTCTTGATCACAACATTCATAATACTTCTGCACGAAAGCATGACGCAAATTGTCAGCAACAAACAATGATTTGATAACTCATATTGTTTACAAGCAAAGACAGGGGTGGTTGCTTAGCATTCGTGACGATGCTTTGAGGTTTACAAACATCAACTGTCAATCACACACCTTCAACAATCCTTGACCTCTACAAGCCACGCCCAAATTTAATCAAGGCAGTGTTCCGGCTGTTGTCTATGTTTTTGTTCATACAATAGCTGCAATCGCCTGATAGTCACTCAGGTAATGATACATCGGTGAGAGAGAGAGAGAGGGGGGGGGGTCGGTTTGCAGCCCCAATTCTAACACACACAAAGGGGAAAAAATACTATACAGGTAAGTTTCTTGCCATCCAATTTATGGTATTCCAATATATAGAAATAAAATGGCATATTTATTCGTTATTTTGAATTGCATTTGCCCATAAATTTATATAGTTACATGTATATGTAACCCTATTCTATTAAGCTACTTATTAATTCGTTTCATTTTCTAATTATTATTAAGCTTTCAATGTAAATTCTAATTATATGTTATGTTTGTGTCAAGTCATTCATTTATATATATTTTAGTCATTTATTTTTATTCCTACATTCTACATCCTACAACCTACATTCTGCATCCTACAACCGGTGTGTTGGCTCAGTCGGGTAGAGCGTCCGCCTCACAACCGGGAGGTCGGGGGTTCAAACTCCGGCCGCGTCAGACCAAAAGACGTTAAAAGATGGGAGTTGCTGCTACCCTGTTTGGCGTTCAACGATTAAAAGAATAGAGCCTCGTCGATCTGGCGCTGCACAGTAGCTCCTGGGCCCACGATCAAATGGGTAAAGCAAATTTTCGGAGTATTTAATTTCATGTCTATTTCGAACAATAAAAAAGAATATAAAAATATGGATTTCATTCATGTACTTATATTAAATCAGTCAGTTCGGGTGCTCGCAATTGTTGAATCGTACTTTTACTCAGCCTTCCACCAAAATGTTTCAATTCTCTAATATGCCTCTTTTGATAATATCTTAACTGCTCTTGTATACTTTCATCATCAATGCAGTTGAACGTGATATCTACAGTAAGTGATTATGCCCGGATGTTGTATGTACTGGTCAGTGTAATAAGCCGAAATTCTGTAGGGGCTAGACATAACCATATGGGGCAAAATCTCTTAAAAGCTGCGAGCGAGCTGAGCGAGCGAGAAAAAATATATATTTTTTTAAATCAAAAGACTCGAATTTTGTGGTGCTTGCCCACGCTGACTATGTTACTTGGATTGATTTATACTTTAGATTTCATAGATTTTTATGATTCTTCCTCTTCATATGACCTCTCACTTTAATTTTGTTGCACTGACGTCATTAATTCCAGGCTATGTACAAGTCGATTAAGCTGCTATTAAAAACTTGAAATCTAAAAAATGGAAGAACGAAAAAAGAGAAAAAATAGATAAACCAATATCAATTGTGGTATATCGATTGCACGTGAATGGGGACACCTCAAAGTACTAGTATAGGAAAATCTCAAGATCTGGAAAATTGAAAAAAAATATGACAAAAAAAAATTAAGCAGCATTTTATTGTGTGCTATAGACCTTCAACATTTTGAAACTTCCCATTGACCTCAGCCAAGAAGATAGTTGGCCTTCTTCCAAAATGCCTGAATCAAAGGAACTGATCACCAGAGGAAAAGGGGATTATGTAATCATACCCCGCAGTTTTCACAAGGGATGAAGAATTTTGAATTTATTTCAAGCCAACTACCCGGGCCACTACCTCATTCTTTATCTATCATTTGAATTCATTGCCTTTTTGTTTGGGGGAGGCGGTGGCGACTGGGGCGTATTCTATTTTACACCTTTGCGACGGAGTGAAAAAAAATGGGTACGTACTGTGATCATAGGTGTCTAAGTCAGAATTCTATCGTGAATATTGCTACATACATTATAAGTTTATACCCTAACGGTGGGGCAGGGGGGGGGGGAGTCCGGGGTTTGTAAATCGACTATTACAGGCGTTTAAACCCTGAGGCATTTTAGATTGGTTACCGAATATGGAACGTAAACGGCAAATATTATTTCAAATTTCACACTTTTGCCCTTCTACGAACAAGTATAAACATGATAAATGTGAATATGCGCCCCGTCTGCCTCCTAGCCAGAACAGTGGAGCCCCCAGTGATTTACGCTTATGCCTTTTTAGAGGAAGAATGTGAGAAGTGTCACAGAATTTTCATTTCGTAATCTGCCTTGGCGGCATGCAATACTGAATTTCAAACTATAATTTAGGTGGCATATTGACCATGTTGCCAATGAAATATAACGAGCATTCAGGAGCCGAGGGGGTTGCAATAAATGCGTGTACAAAAACCCCCCGTAAAAGTGTCCCTCCAAAAAAGAGAGAAGAAAATAAATCAATTAATCAATTAATTAATTCATACATAAATTAATTATAAATAATGAATAAACAAATAAACAAATAAATACATACACACAGTACATGCACGTTGGACATTTGATCATGCCGGGTACCTATTCACCTCACCTGGGTCAGATGCAGCACAGTGTGGGGAAATTTCTTGCTGAAGGAAAACATGCCATGGCTAGGATTCGAATCCACGACCTTCTGTTTGAAATGTGAGAGTGAGAACCACTAGACCACGTAACGCCCATATCACACATCAATATAGTAACCTAATCGTGCTAATTAGTTTATTAGTTATCCGATCTCTGATTCTTTTTGACGTTTAAAGTCGATAAAAAAACCTTCGAAAATTGGTAAATAATAAATGTAGATATATATAAACATTGAACTTTAATCTTATCACGCTGATCTTGCAAAAAAATATATATTATTTTAATTTTTTTTTTACTGATTCTTTATCTTGTTAATTTAAGTTTTTTTGTTTTTGTTTAATAACTCCGTGTACTGACCTTCATTTTTCCCTGTATGTTCCTTTTTTAAATAAAAAAAAAACATCACGAAATTACAAATCATAAAAGCGATAGGACGAATCGTGTTTTAAACTTAAACTTTTTTTTTGGGGGGGGGTTATAACTTTATAAAATCAAGTTTCACATCGCATTTTTTTCAAAAATTGAAGATGCAATTTCTTTCTAATATTCATTCTACAAGGCTATGACAAAGAAAACGTGAAAAATATCGGAATATAGTTTTTTTTTCATCTCAACATGTTTTGAATAACGTAATTTGCCAAATTAAGTAAATAGAATACATTACAATCATGAGCTACATTTTGGTGTAAAGTTTTGATCTGTGGGACTCGGGCGCGAGAGAAACCCGAGAAATAATTACTAGTTCGCAAGGAATCTACATCTTTTTCATCAGTTTTCATTCGGTCTGAAAATACGAGTCTCGTATGACACATATCAATTTGCAGCAACTCACAAACATGATAAACTCGATTTTGATGAATACATCTGTAGGCCCCCTCGACTGAATACCTGAAAAGCTTGATTATGACTTAGCAGTTTTTTTTTAATAGGCGATTTGTTACTAAGTTCAAGACAGGGGCATCGATCAATGCATCGGATTGGGTGAGGGGTGGGGGGCAAATATGAAAAAAAATATCCCAAATGTTCCTTCTTCTGCGCGCCATAATTATAAAACATAATTTTGCGCACAATTGCCGAAAAGTATAGCAAATTTCAATATTATTTTTATACCAAGTTTAATTATTTTATAGCGTTTTCCTTTGCTTTCCTAAAACACATATTTGTATTGGATGCGTATTATACATTTTACAGCTGTCAACATTATTGGGGGCGGGGGATAATCAATATCCCTCCCCCCCCGATCGACGCCTCTGGTTAAAGAAGTCGATCTCACAATCCTTTGGCTGCAATCATTTTAGGGCCCGGGCGTAGAAAAACTCAAAGGTATTGTTTAACTTTGTGAGCAGCCGATTTAAAAAAATTCTCAAACCAAGATGAAACATGTGTACAAGTGCATGTATTAGAACTAATAAACCCTGAAAACAACCATTATTGAGAATGAAAAGCTAAAACTACGAAGCAAACCCCGATTTTGTAAATAGGCGTCTTAAATAGTACACATAAGTGTATGGGATGAAATTAAGATGGTGTTTCCGGTCACTTTATATTTCAATTTTTGAAGCACTAAATAATTATTTTCGAACGCATTTTTTTTCTGGGCTTCATTTTTGTAACATATCACAGACACAGGTGACAAGTGTAAACTTCTTGCTCATATTTTTTAAAAGTCAAACCAATTTTAACCAATCACTTAAACCTTTATTAGTGTTGATGTTTGAAATGTGAACTTTCAAAAAGGTACCTAAACATGCACCATCAATCAGTTGAATGGTCGATTCTATAAAGTATGACTGTAGGGCATAATACGAGGGGGTTGGGCAGAGAGGAAGCGCCGTGGTGTAGCGGTTCTGACTCTCGCCTTGTAATCAGAGGGTCGTGTGTTCGAATCCCACCATGGCCTAGCGCCCTTAATTGGCAAGGCGTCAATCCACACTTTGCCACTCTCACCCAGGTGCTAATTGGGTACCCGTAGGAAACAGCCGTCATTGTGGTTGGTTTAGTAAGTTTGCGCCTAACAGGCTGCTTGGAATGCTATGAATACAGTGACCGGGTAATGATAATTGTGAAGCGCTTCTAACAGTCGTAGATTGATAAAGCGCTATATAAATGCCAATTATTATTATTATATATTATTATTATTATTAATATTATTATTATTATTATCATTATTATATACTGCCAACAACATTACACTTTAAACAACTACACAAACACAAATTATTAAGCAGGGGTCTGAAGCATTCAATGTAGGAACGTTGCGTTCTCTAATAATTGTGACAGTGAACTTTATAAACACAAGCAAAATATTATACGTTTTATTGTATTCCTGAAGTTCATGGGAAAATATACCAATGAAGATGCTGTGCAAAATAATAATGAAAGGATTTGCAATGTATTTATAGCATGGATGATTTAATTTTCATCGTCGTGATTGTGCCTGTGGTCCAAGAGAGATTAATTAATGTGGTTTAACCGTTTATTATTGTATATCAACATTTATAATCCCTATTTGGAGAAGATATCACAGACAGCAACTGAATTTAATCCTAAATGAATGCCAATATTTGTAAATCAGGTATAATTGTTGTCAAAAGTTATATAAAATCTATTTCGAAATAGTTGAATTTCACCAGATTTCTTTCTTTCTTTTATTCATTTCTTTTACTGCCTCTACTTCCCTGCTCCACCCATTTTCATGTTGAACTTCCCCTTAAAGGTCTACTCCAGGCTAAAGATAATATGATTTGAACAGACTGAATTCAGATGAATAAAAAAACTGAAATTTTCAACAAAATTTAGATATGACAATACACTCTTCTGCATTCTTTCGCTTAAACGATTCTATGCAAGTCTTATGTAATGCAGGACCTGATGATGTCATCCTCCCCACTTATTTTCTTTCGTATTTTATTATATAAAACTATTATTTTTCCCCCCAGAGAGGTAAAGGTATATTGACTACTGATTTGTAGTGTAAGTAAAATATTTTTTTGTATTTATGTTTTTATTGTAAAACAAAATAATATATACAATAACAACAAAACTCCATAGCTACTGTACTTAAGATATCTACACAAAATATCTACACAACTGATGACAAGACGACACATACACAGGACAAACACGATTCTCTCAGTAGCAAAAAGATAAAGAATAAATAAATAGGTAAATAAATTAATCAATAAATAAAAAATACATAAAGGCATCCAGATTCCAGAATATGGAGAAAACAATAATTTTGTGAGGGATAAGCATTAATCTACATTAAAGGACCACTTCTTGAAATGCAGTGCCAACTTATCATTCTTTTCAGCTATATAGTATTCTGTTTTCTGTTTTACTTTGACAAAGGTTATGAAAGCCTGAAAGTTTAAATCAATTTCTTGAAACTTGCATCTCATAATATAGAATTTAAGACATAAAAATAGGAAATTAATACGCATATCATGTTTGCCACCAATATCAAAACCAAAAATAAAACTGATATCAGGATAGACTGTTGTTTCATGAATAATACTATCAATGTAGTCTGTGAGCTTCTTTCTAAATGGTAAGACCTTTTCACATTCACAAAAAATATGTTTTAAAGTTTCAGGGTATATACCACAAAAATAGCACAGTGGTGATTCACTTCTATCGATTTTAAATAAGAAACACTTCACTGCAATAGCATTATGAAATAATTTGAAATAAAATGACTTTAACTGGGTCTCTATAGTACATCTGAAATTTCTCTTGTGGACTGCTGGCCAATCAATGTCATTGGAATCCAAACCTAACCATTCTTCCCATTTGCTTTCTATCCTTTCACAAGACACAAATTCTTTACTTCTCAAGACATCATAAGCATGTTTTGGAACCTTACAAGATTTTACCAACCGTGATAAAATTGAATCAAACAAGTCTTCTGTTACCTGTTTTGGATCAAGAAACCAGTCTAAATAAATAGCATTCAATAGTGAATCATATTTCCTTCTATCCTCAATGGGAATATCAAAATCCAACACTAACTCCTCAAATGTTTTTACCCTATTGAATCCATAATACAATTGACAGATAGTATGAATACCTCTTTGCTGCCATACTGGATAGTAAAAAAAAGGTCTATGTTTTACACTGACATTTTTGTTCCACCATAAATAGTCTTGTAAATGATAATGATGTAAATTCATGTCTTTCATCATTGCAGACCTATACTCATACCAAATACCTAAAGTTGCTGCTATTTGACAGTTTCCTATTCTTCTCAAAACGCAATGAGGTGCCTCAGTTTTCCACAATACAAGATGATCCTCATTAAAAATTTTCAACATTTCTATTTCAATACATTTCCAAGAATTACTATAACTTTCATCAAAAAAAAGTTTTACCCACACCATTTTCTGCGCTTTAGCATACAAAAATGGATCAATCATTTTGAGACCACCTTCTTCATACTGGTTACATAATATACTCCTCTTTACACGGTCATTTCCATTACTCCAAATAAATCGAAACAATAAGCTGTTTAATTTCTTGAAGAAGGTTTTAGGAATATCAATACATAAGACTGAAAATAAATACAAAAGTTGTGGTAGTATAAGTGACTTAATAACTGTTATTTTGCCCAATAAAGAAATACCTCTTTGTCGCCAACAATTAATGGTTTGTTCCATCTTTTTCAATCTTGGAGGAAAATTGAGTTCGTAAAGGGACTTAATTTGTAAAGAAAATGTAACCCCAAGAGCTTTAAATGTTCTAGAATTCCATTTTAATCCTTCCTCCTGGAAGGGGGTTAAACCACTATTCTTTAAACTGCCAACATGAATGGCTTCAGATTTTGCTACATTTATTCTGCATCCTGAGAAGGTAGAAAAATAATGTAAAGCTTCAAATAAATTGAGAAAAGAATCGATATCTCCATTCAAAAAGCATATAGTATCATCTGCAAACAAACTGACCTTTTTCTCCAGGTTCCCTATCTTAATACCATGTATATCATGATTATCTCTTAATGCTATTGCTAGAGTTTCTATGGCTAAGACAAACAGATAAGGAGAAATAGGGCAACCTTGAAAAATGCCTCTTGACATTGAAATGGGACGAGACAAAAATCCATTGTTAGTCACATAGCTAACTCTGTTATTGTAAAATGTTTTCACCCAATTAGTGAAATTCCCTCCAAGATTAAAATACTCCAGCACCTTAAATAAAAATTCATGTTCTACACGATCAAAAGCTTTTTCAAAATCCAACAGCACTATCGAACCTGGAATATCTACAAAATCTGCATACTCAATAATATCAATAATAGTGCGAATATTAGCACTTATATTACGTCCTGCTAAAAAACCCTGTTGATCCGGATGGATTAGAGAATTCAGCACTTTTTTCAAGCGATTACTCATAATTTTAGCTATCAATTTATAGTCAACATTTAACAGAGATATAGGGCGATAGTTCTTAACATATAAAGGATCTTTACCCTCTTTGGGCAAAAGGGTTATTACTCCATCTCTTTGGGATTGAGAAAGCAAACCATTGGCAAAAGAGAATTCATATGATTTCATCAACATATCTACTATATCATTAAAGAACACAATATAAAATTCTACAGGTAGGCCATCCAGGCCAGGGGTCTTGTTAACTGCCATAGACTTCAAAGTTAACCATATTTCGGCCTTGGTTACTGGAGAATTTAAGCGGGACACATCATTCTGGGACAGTTGTGGAATATCAAGGCCAGAAAGAAATCGGGAAGCTGTTTCAGAATCATCTTTAGAGTAATTAGATGAATAGAGAGACTCAAAAAATAAATGTAATTCCTTAAGAATTTTATCAGTAGCCACCTTAATTTCACCATTATCCAATTTAAGCTGCCGAATTGTTTTCTTTTCATTATTCCTTTTTTCCAAATTGCAAAAATATTTTGAGCTCTTTTCACCATGCTCTGCCCACTTTATTCTTGACCTCACAATTAAGCCTGCTGTTTCCTTATCAAGGATTTCATTCAAATCCTTTTCTAGACTGGCTAACTCTGCAAATAAATCCTGGTTTTTGTCATTTACATAGTTCTTATTTTGGCATTGTGGAAGTTTCTGTTTAAGTTCTGAGATCTGTGTTAACAAATTGTCTTTAGTTCTATTCCCTTCTTTCTGTTTTCTACTAGAGTATTCAATACAAAAACCACTTATATAACATTTAAATGCATCCCAGATAATATTGGGGTTCTGCTCTGACGACCTATGAATTTCTTTAAATTCTTTGATCCTTTCCTTAATGAAACTACAAAACTCAGCATCATGTCTCAAATAATTGCAATTACATTTCCAATATCCCCTTCCTCGAGGAGGGTGACCCAACAAAAGTGTCATAAAAACAATTGAATGGTCAGAGCATATACCCCCTCGTATATCAGATTCTTTAACCATACTAATCAAGTCACTTGATACAAAAATATAATCAATCCTTGAAAATACAGTAGGACTTTGTTGATGTCTAGTAAAGCCATATTCCCTTTCATGCTCCCTCCTCCAAACATCTACTAGATTAAAGTCTTCTGCATATAAATCAAACATTTCTTTAGCATGAACATTGCTATGATGCTTTTTTGAACCTTTATAATCCATTGGACCCAAAGCTATGTTCAAATCCCCAGCAAATATAATATTAGAGCTACCTAGTTCACATAAGTTTTCAAATACTTCAATAAAAAAGTATGGGCTATCTTGATTTGGGCCATATGCATTCACCAAAATAAATACTGATTTATCCATTTCAATTTGTAATATGATATATCTTCCATCCTCATCTGAAATACAAGATAAGATCTTCAAATTTAGGGAAGGCTTAAACAATATTGCTACTCCTCTACTTTGGGTAGAAAAACTACAAAAACAAGCTTGGCCCCCCCACTGGGTTTTCCAAAAATTTTCATCCCTGGCTTGGGAGTGGGTTTCCTGTAAAAATAAAATATCATACTTTTTCTCATGAAAAAAAGAAAATAACTTTTTCCTCTTGAAATTGTTTTGTAAACCCCTGCAGTTGAAGGTAATGATATCTAAAGCCATTTTACGTGGACTACCAAACACATTTTTTCTCTTACCACTGCACTCTTATCAGAAAACCCATAGAATTCACCTAAAATGCAATTTATCACCAATTCTGGTTGTTGTACATACATATATTCTTTAAGATACATGAGAGACAACATAAAGACATAACAAAAACATGACAGACAGACAACACATACATGAACATTTAACAATGAACACATAACACCTAACAAAGATCTTGTATGAATGAACAACAAACAAAAACAATATAGTAGTAATCCACTACAAAAATACCCCTCCGACATTCTCATAGCTTTGTAATACCTCACAAATACTGACAAATATAACTTTCTCTTCACAGAGGTAAGCTACCAACTCCCTTAACTTCCCCTACTCTCCTCAAAAGTAAGGAGTGTTTACAAAATGCGTGTACTGAAAAACAAAAACAAAAACGGTTAACCATAGTAATGTCACGACGACTATAATGTCATAATGTCTATGATGTCAAAATGTCTATGGAGTAAATAGCTTCAGGGAATTTCCCTCCACATACTTTATCTTGGCGGGATATACGAAGAAAGCCTTCTCAGTCAGACTGCAGGTCCCCAAAAAGTGGCTTCTTTCATCCAAGTGATATTCATGACTTGAGATGTTTTGCATATTTAATGAGCTTGATGCGGACCAAAACACCTCTTTTCATTCGGTCATTGCTGCTCTCATTGTGCATCGAATTTCATGAATTTGGTATCATTGTAAAGACAAAGAATCATTCTTTCATGTCATGTGTTTGGATTTATTCAAAGATTTTATAATATAGGTTAAAAGTTTGATCTAAAATATGCTAAAAAATAAATATTTTCACCTGACAAAAGCTGCTATTTTCACACTTTATTTCTGTTTGAGCCCAAATGATTTTTATATCATGATAAAGCTGAATATGTATGCTTTGAAACGATATAGGTTTCAAAATAAGAATTGGTTTAATCGGGTCAAGATCACACTTTTCATTTGCCAAGTACATAAAGCAGTTTGAAAGCAAGAATACTGCACTCTGATTGGTCAAAGAGACCACACAATGGCAAATTCCAACGGTCCCAGTGCCTGGGTTCGTGGGAAGGTCACACTTCCCATGTGGTAATCTCCTCAAATACCCCGCGCCTGTTTTTCTGTGAACCTTTTCCAGCCAATCAGAACTCTGGATTTCATGCAAGTACAAAATTTCAGAAATCTCGTCTTGTACCTTGGTGGGAAAAGTGTGATCTTGACCCGATTAAAAGGTGCCGCATATCAAGAGTGGCATTGTGAGAAAGTACAGAAGTTCAGCTTTATGGTGATATAGATATCATTGAGGCTCAAAATAAAAAGTTTTGCACAATTTGCAAAAGAAAACAGAGGAAGAAAATTCAAGTTTGAGGCACATTTTCAGGCCAGATATTTACTTATTTAACAAAATATTGTATACAAAATAAATGACCAATATGAAAGAGTAACTTTTACTCTATCTGATGGTGCAATAATATTTCATTTAACTTGAGGTTAAAACAGGTAAATTCTTAGTGAAAGAAAATCTCACGAATCACGAGATTTTGCAAGGAGGAGGATTCAGCCACGAGATGATTTGGATGAATCTGGCCTTTTTGCTCATTAGCATAGGGACCTGCGGTCTGACTGTTCTTTCCTTCTTCTCGCAACTTCTTCAGGTGGGGGAGCAATGCCTTCCTCTCAGCTTGGACTCGGTGGCTTAAGTCATTTCCAACAAAAAGACGTCTGCCTTCATAAGTGAAATCCTTCTTGAATACCCCTACGCAGGTCTTGAATACTTTCTCTTTCTCCTGATAGGAAGAGAAGCACACATGGATTGGTCTGTCCTTGACCTTTCCATCTGCACCTGATTGCTGTGGACGGGGTCCTGTTGGTGTACGGTGAGCCCTTTCAATGCCGACTCCAGCAAGACTTGGATCTACCTTGCTCAAAAAGCCAAGCAGGAACTTCTTGCACCCTCCATCACCCTCCTTGCCTTCTGGAATGTTGAAAAATACTACGTTATTACGCCTAGATCTGTTCTCTAGATCGTCAACTTTCTCCCAACATCTCGCCAGCTCCTTCTCTAGTGCTTTCACCTTCTCATCACAATCCGCTACATGAAATTCTAACTCTTCTCTCACCTCTGACATCTGCACCCGCAGCGAATCGAAGCGTTTCTCGAGCCTTAGTTCATAGGCTTGAAACCAGGCAGGCGCCCGGCTCTCCTCAGCACCGACGATTTCGGCGTGTAAGGTCGCCGCATTACCGCTGCAAACTTCGGCACTCATGGCATTCGAAACATGCATTGAATTCTCCTTAAACAACTTATTTTTGGAGTTACCTTGTGCCTTGGTTGGAGTGTCCTGACGTTTTTGTTTCTTTGACATTGTAGAGGCTTGAAAACCGAAGAGAAATGTAGATCAAATGACTTAATTTGTGAGGTATAAACTTAGCGTGGTGCTTACTACGTAGCCGCCATGACAGACCGTGTAAGTAAAATATTGCTTGAATTTGTTTTTGTTACAAGAGAAATTGTCAGCATAACTTCTGCAGAAACGTAACAGCATACAAAGCTGTTTTCACAAACACCGATCACTGATATTTGTTTGTTGACTTTCGCTTCATTTATTGAAATGCATCGTCTTAAACTTGCGGTGTAATCTATTAACATGTTTGAGGTTCGAATCTGTTCACCTTCATTTCCTTGATTCAGATGTTGACTTAAGGATAAATCTATTTTGAGATTAGCTATACTTCATGAAATGCCAAAGAGTTAAGCTGAGGTTGGGATGTTTTAAATTGATCGAGGGTTGATTGAACTTTTTATACCCCCACACCCCCTCTTTCTCTTATCTGGCTATTTCTATTTCTATCACCTTCTTTGTATATATACCTCCCCCTGCTCCCCCCATCTCTCTCCCCGCCCCTCTCCCTCATCACCTCTGTCCCCATCAGAGAAGAATGGAAATAACACCAGTTTGGAATCAAACCGATGCTGTTTTAATTGGTGTTGTATAAACACCTTTCTGGTGTTAGACCCAAACGAGATTGGTGTTGTTTAACACTTTTCTGGTTTGGACATATATAGAATCCGGGCTGGTGTTAAATCAATACCGGAGATTTTGCAGTGTACATAGTTTCTCTGTATCTAGTGCCTCCCCCCCCCCCCTTCCCTCACTCGGTCCATTCTGTCCCGTTTCTCTCTCTCTCTCTCTCGTGCTGTCTTTCCCCTTTTATACTGTTTTCTTTCCATCTCACATTTCAAATCTAGTTTTTTCTAAAATTGATTTACCCTGCTCTCATTCAGCACATATTTTATTTCAGCCATCTTATTCTATGTGATTATTGATGACCCCCCCCCACACACACACACAACGTTATCATGTATATCATGTGTCACTTTTCATTACCCATTTAGATCAATCTTATTGCTTAATCCCCCTTTCCTTTTAAGATTGGAAGATCCCTCATCATCACGATCATTGGTTTCCTTATATCATTAACATTCACCCGCTCTTTCTAATATAATTATGAAGTCTGAAATGTCAAACCAAAATGTTCGTGCGTGGAAAATAACGTTTTGTTGTAGTGTTCAAATAAAGCTTTAATTCAAATTGTTTATAACTTGAAGGGTAACTTCAATGTCCTTTCTTGTCCACGGGTACCAGTCCTGGAATGAAACGGTCGTACTCCAAAAAGTTTATTTCAAAGAAGCAACGACGAATAGGCTAAATGTTAAGGTGCCAGACGTGCATGAAACATGCGTGTCAAACAGTCGTATTGTGTCTCTCCCATTCCCCTAACAAATTACATGTGTAGCTACCTCAGTAACTGTAACTGTAAAAATAGCATCAATGAGAATTATAAGAGAAGTGAGAGGGGAAGCTTGATGATCTAGTCTTAATTAAACGGATACTGAAGCATTTGTATTGTTACGTAATCGGTCTGAAGAACTACTGCGATGTACATGATGTACCCAATGCCTTTAAATACCCTTGCTCAGTCAATTTCAGTTGCGCAATGAAGGGGTTTGGGGACAACGCCCCGTGAGTTTTATAATAATGATTTTATTGAGGGCAACAGATCTTACAGTATTTTTCACCTTTATTTACATTTATTTTTTTAAATCAAATTCTAAGTAAAATCTGACTGATGCAACATGTCACACGTCAAATTGGTGATTATATATTTGTTTATAAATGAATACTGATCTTGCTTGTTTTGCTCAATCGAAACATTTTTTTTTCGAAAACCTTCCTCTGTTTCAAATACCCACTCCTGGTGGGCCATCCTTCCATCACAATTCTGCAATAAGTTTAGTTTTCTTTAGTTTTCTTTTTTTTTAACTACTGGTCAATTTTCTCGTTGTGTAATTTATAAACGTACATAGTTACTACATCATTGTATTCTGAGAAAGTATATTGAAAGTACACATTTCTGCAAGTCTAATTCTAAGAATCTCTCATCCAAAAGTGCAACATCCAAAGGCATATACACCTATCAAGAAAAAAATATACTGTTCAAAATGCAATTCCGCTTCAATGTGGTTGTTTTCATTTCACTATATTGCATTCGTTTCAAATATTGTTCTTGAACGACCGTCGAAAAAATACATATATAAAGGTTAATTAGGTGTGATTTTGTGGATATATTTTTATTTTTAGACTTATAAAGATTCATTCCAATCTGTATATAGAAGTCTCCTTTAGTCGTCGTCCAAATTATTGAAATACATAGGATTTGAAACAATGGATGGTATTTGAGCCAAGATGAGTGGGGGTAATCCAATTATCGGATATCTCTGACATGACAGTTTGGTTTTTGTTGGCCTACAAATCCTACACCCTGGATGGATCTAGTGTTGGGTGGCATTACGCAGAATGAACTCCGACACCGAGCACGATTATGATGATGATGATGACAATAATGATGGTGATGGCGATGACTGTGATGATGATGATGGTGATGATGGTGGTGATGATGATGATGATGGTGGTGATGATGGTGACGATGATGATGCTATTGAATGAAATGGACAGAAAACAATGGGGTATTTACTTGAAAAAAAAGTCGATGGTGGTTTCCCAAAGGTATAGTGGTGAATAATTCTCCGACTTTGAACCACAAGGTCCAACAACAGCACTCGCAGCCTTTGGTAAGACGTTTATCTACATTTGCCAATCTCCACCCAGGGGTAGTAAATGGGTTCCGGTTGGAATGAATTCCTCAAGAGTAGCCGTGTTTAAGCCAGGGTAATATTATGCAGCGCTCAGAATCACTGTAATGAGCGTTATTGAAGCATGTTTATCATCATTAAGCCCAACACACACACACACACTGAACACACACCCAACCACCCCCCCACACACACACTTTTGTGATTGCCTCGTCCGATCAAGCAATTTTTTGGTTATTATTATCAAACATCTACAGCCAAACCATTCAAACATGTCAAACTTTATAACCAGTATCGATGACGTTAATACTATATGGAGCAAACCGCTATGATTACAATAATATGTTGAAGCAGATTAAGGTTTTTCTTTTTATTTTTGTCTATTGAAAACACCTCCTGGTTTCGGTGAACTTAAAAAAATAATATAGTACATCAACCTATCAGGTTTTCTTTTTTTTAACGGACCTTCGACTATTTAGTTCAATTTAAATGCGTGTTTTGTCTATATAATTTATTCGTGTCGAGCCTTTTTATGTGAATAACTTTTTTTTAGTTATTGGTGAATGGGCTACCCTGTCAATTAATTTGAAGATAAATAAATGAATAAATAAATATTGTCGATTTCAAATGTACATAAAACCACAGAGCATCCAGTGTAACCGCATTTTAAATATTATTGCCTATTTTGACATCAGACATGTCAGAGTTAAATTATGCGTAACATTCTCCTTTTTGTTTGGTTGCACACTTGGTTTTTTATTGGACATGCATGTATTTTCATATTTTGAGAAAATTACTAAGTCAATATCAGCAAGTTGAAATGGAAGCAACGAACAAACAGTCCAAAGAAACACTTACCACAAATAAATTTGAACGATGACGTCATTAACACCAAAGGGGATACCAGAGGGCACAACCCGAACGATTTCAATAAAATTCCGTAGACAATGACCTTCGTGTTATGGACCAATAAGTGCGTTATCAATCCACCTTTCCGAGCATCGCCAACCCATCCATGTTGTGTTGTCTATGAGCGAGGGGGGAAATACTGAAAATTTTCCAAGAGATCGGATTTCGGTTGCCCCCGAACTGAATAACCGATTGGAAACATGATTCACAAACAGGTACGCTATACGGATAATGTTTGCCTGGGCTGCGGAACGCGTGGACGCCGACTTACTTCAAGTGACTCACTTTATTACCATGGCAACGGGGTCCCCATACTTCGTGTTCACCCGTTTGTTTGCGTCGTCCTACTTCCTTCCAACCTATTCCTTGCGACGCTCAACGCCTACCCTCTGCGGTGAGGCGGTTTTTATCTTGCTGACTTTTCTAGCCAAAGGGGCGACCTGAGGGTTTCCCCTCGCACTTCCACTTTCTTTATTTATACGCCCCCTCTCCGTTTCACTCTTGCTCTGTCGCCCCCTGTCGATCACTTCCTTTTCCCTCACTACGCCCCCCCCCTCTCTCTCTCTACACCCCTCTCACTCATCCCCTTCTCTCCATCAATGCGCCGCTCTCCCCTTCATTCTTTCTCCGTCTCTCCCCCTACCTCCTCACTCTACTGTTCTCCAACCAACTCTCTCTCTTTATATCTTTCACACTTGTTCTCCCCCTATCTTTCCCCCTATCTACCACCTCCCTTTCTCTCTTTATCTCTCTCTTAGTCCCACTACCCCCTCTCATGCCCACTCCCTCTATTCCCCCCTCTCTCACTGTCCTTTCCTCTCTCACACCGACACAGCGACACACCCACCTACGCGTAAACCTCAAATTATCCCCCCCCCCATTCACTACAGGCTATCAGCCTATCACTCCATACGCTTTAAAATATTCAGGGAAAAATATGATATTCAAAGCGTTACAAAAAAAAATCCCCCAAACCCAGTATATATGTTTATTTGGCGTCGGGATAACTCATACGATTTTTTATTTTAATATTTTACATTGACGCACCTTGGGACATATACGGGAACATGATTATGAGTAAATGATTTCTTCCAATAATATTAATGCAATTTAAAACAGAACATCAGAATAGATATGTAGAGAACAAAAACGATATGAAAAACAATAACTTTTGAATTTACGGATATTACCCGCAATTTAATGATCACAAAAAAAATGCATTCTATGCGAAATGCGAATGATGCATAGGGGGGAGGGGATGAACCGCTTTTGGAAATAATATCGGAAACTTGGGTCGACACTTATTATCGGTGCTCCGTTACATTATATTTTAAATTTATCTCTCCAAGAAGGTAAATTACCAAGTGCATTAAAAATTGCTAAAGTAACACCGATTTATAAAAAAAGGATCAAAGGAGATTCCAGGAAATTATAGACCTATTTCTGTATTACCTATATTGGCAAAAATATTTTAGAACATCGTTAATGATAGGTTGATGAGGTTTCTAGAAGGTAACAATGTATTGCAAAAACACCAATATAGCTTCAGGAAGAAATATAATACAAAATTATTAGTTGTCAATTTATGTAATGCCCTCCTGAAATCATTAGATGGAGGGGAAATAACGTTAGGAGTCTTTATTGATTTTCAAAAGTCATTTGACATCATCAACCATGATATTATAATAAAAAAAATATCTCATTATGGAATACGCGGGATTGCGCTCCAATGGTTTGTGGATTATTTGAGCAACAGGTCTCAGTTTGTTAAATACAAAGACATCATGTCTCCGCACGTGAAAATTTCGTGTGGTGTTCCACAGGGGTCTGTTCTTGGTCCAACTCTCTTTCTTATATATATAAATTATTTGCCAAAAACTAAATTGTTCACATATATGTATGAAAAATGAAACAATTATGATTCTATGTAATAACATAATAAAAGGGAAAGTTTGGATGTGACATCATCAGCTCACCTAATGAATATTCATGATGACATGCAAACAGCTATTTTCACAAAATATTGCTTTGCTTTAAAATTCAATAACACCGTAATTTCATATCCGATTTTGAGGAAATTTTCAGCATTTTGCTCAGTAAATTTTGCTCTATTTATTTAGATTACTTATTGTCAGCCAAAAGCATCTCTTTAAATGGAGATCAGCGGCCAACTCAGCGCACTGGTCAACGATGGACTGTAGAGGGTGATATGTACGATTACATCTCTCCACTATCAATGCATTGGCGTTTGGAGCCTGCAGAATGGCGAGTTGAATATCATAGCACTCTACGTAAAGTCGCACACTGCGATTAGGGGGTTTTCGCGCCGGTACGCAGAACGCTTTCGAGAACGCAGAAAATGTATTGTCAAATGCCCCTTAGAATGACAACCAAGAAGTCTTTGTCGAAAATTAGTGAATTAAAACAGCAGTTTGAGGCGTTGACTCTGAACAAACGACACATTTGCATTTTATTCGTCAACCCAATAACTCAGGTTTAGGAAAATTTCAGAGACAACGGTCATTATTTATTTATTTTTTTTTTTTGGGGGGGGTCATCCTTGCATGAAAGTTCGGAAGGGTGTACTTGTCAGTACATTCATAGTCATGATATTTTGGGGAATAAAAGGTCAAAACGAATGAATAATGGTAATGATAACGCCTTATCAAAGCCACACCCTACCAACCAATAATGTTGCTTTTAGTGAGTGCATATCATCTTCTTAGATATGTCAGTTGGAATTTACCCAGTTGATGCGCTTACCAATAAATTAATTCTCGTGCCCGTCTTACAAAGAGTTACGATTGATCCAATTAATCGTAACTCTATGGAAATCCATCAGTGTCATAAATTTTTCTACACGAAATTTGCAAAATGTCCTTTGTAAACAAAAAGAAGCACGGTAAATTTTTAAGAAAAACAATTAATGCATGAATATACATCATAGCTAGAAAATATTTTGAACAAGCAGGCATATTACATCAGACGTTGCTGGCCGTCCATAGATGCGATTGATCGGATCAAACGAATCTCTTTGTAAGACAGAGCCCTGGTTAGTATCAACTACCTCTTACATCTGTATATGTATAGGCCATTTTCTCAACATTCTACGTGTATATAAAAATATATAGCGATTGCACCAAACTTTATATGTTTTATTTGTCAATATATCGTTATAGATTCTGTAAGAAAATATTCACCACATGTAGCAAAGATATTTGACAATAATTATCAAGGAATTTTCCATGATATAACATCTCTGAAATGACCGTATATCCGAAGCTTATAAGAACATATAATATGTTGATGTTGTTTGTATCTTGCGGAAGTTTCTCTCCGCGAACAATTGCTATTTTATGCTGATTCCAGACTTGTTCACTAGGCCCGATCACGCATATGGCACACCGGATATTGGGTTACTTTCGTACCTGAGCTTCAGTATAGATGCATTGGCCCGTATTCTGAAGTCGGGTTTAACTTAAACTCAGGTTTAAAGTTGTGGTTTAAGTATGGGAAGCCAAAAGTATCAACATTAAGTTGTACGTTTCTTGTAATTACTCTTCTCTCTCCTGATTTATCGATGGTGAAGACAATCACCTATTTATGAATGATTTAAGAGCCAAGGTAGCTGAAATATGATATCTCTAATGTTAGTGATTTATGCAACAATTGGCTATCCATAATTAAACCACAACTTTAAACCCGAGTTTAACATAATCCCGACTTCAGAATACGGGCCATAGTCACTATATTTTTATTATTTTACGGAATGTACTCTTGTTGACAGAGTAAGATAATAATAACCAATCATGAAAGAAAGAGTATTGAATATTCCGAACGTCTAAAATACTTTATGAATGCTCTTTTTTCGACAGAGTAAGAAAAATGGGTTAAACCTCTTTTGCGTTATATCTACTAAGCATTTTTACAGCAATTTAGGTATTAAATGATAACCATACGTAAAAGAAAGATTATTGAATATTCCCAACTTCAGAAATATACAGAATTCACATCTATTTGATAAATATCTTATTATGAAAACGGTAGTGAATGAATAAAGAAATAGGGCCAAAGACGTTATAATGAAACAGTTTCCAATGCAAACAATCGGCACATTAAGTACGGTTGGGAAGGCAGTAGGCAGAACTATTCAATAGGTTTACATTAATATTGCATTTTCCCGGGAAACTTCAAGTAATATTAGCAAGATTAGGATACAAGAATCGATTTACCTTGAGGTTACCGATTGCCAATATAACCAGAATAACTGCAAGGAATAAGAAAGCGTTTTTTTAGGGAGTTGGTATTAAAGAACAAAATAGATTTTGTTAAATTTGCAGCAACGGAAAAAAGAGCAAACAATCAATAAACCTCTTCTTAAAGGTCAAGTCCAAGTCAAATCAATAGAGAAAAATCAGACAAGCAAAATGCGGAAAATTCCATCAAAATCGGATGTAAAATAAGAAAGTTATGTCATTTAAAAGTTTCGCATATTTTTCACAAAATGTTATATGAACGAGTCAGTTACATCCAAATGAGAGAGTTGACGATGTCACTCACTTTTTCTTTTGTTTTTTTATTGTTTGAATTATGCAATATTTCAATTTTTACGAATTTGGCAATTGGGACCTCCTTGCCTGAACGATAAAATGTTAAAATAATGGAATTCCACGTGTTCAGGGAGGAATGAAACTTCATTTCACATGACAATAACATAAAAATCAAAATATTTCATATAATAAAATACATAAGAAATAGTGAGTAATGTCATCAGTTCCCTCGTTTGCATACCGACTGAGATGTGCAATTAACTGTTATGTAAAATGAAGCGAAACTTTATTATAACTTTCTTATTTTACATTTGATTTTGATGAAATTTTCAGCGTTATGCTTGTTGGATTTTTCTCTTTTTATTCAAATCAAGTTTTTGTTGGGGTGGACTTGTCCTTTAAGTATCAAGAAATTATCTTATTTATTGATTGTTTTTCTCTCGTTGAGTCAAATCTGGAGCGATTATAATCATCCTCATTCAACGTTGTTATGGATTAAACTGTTGCTGCAAAAAAATAAAGTTAGGAGATGCTGCCAAAATGAGAAATCGCATTTCTGTGTATGTGTATTAATATGATTTTAGTACTTAAGTTTGATTCTACTGAAAAATGAAAGGGATTCGCGCATATGGACTGAAAGAAATGTAGTGAATCCCCCCCTCACATCCAATTTAACGGCATTTTTACATTACAAATCTTATTTGTCCTTTTAGCCTCCCCCACCCCCTGGATCCGTCATTACTACCTGTCATCTTTTTATCATTGAAAAACAACTCATCTAAGAATAAAATGAGATGAACTGTTGGCAAAAATAGAATGGAAGAGAAGGGAAGGGAATACATGACAACAGGGGCGGCGGAGCGAAGTTGAAAGTGGGAGGGGCGCACAGGGAAAAGAGCATCTTAAAACAAAGAAAAAAATACTTATATATACCCCACTCATGTGGGCTATGAACCTTAACAAAAAAAAATACGGAAGGGATGGGGTAAAAGATCTAGTAAGGAATCCCGATAAGGATGAGAAATCTATCAAAGGAGAATGAAACCTTTGGAACAAGATCGCTTGTGTGAAAACAGAAAAATCAAAGAAACAGATCAACGAAAGTTTGAGAAAAATCGGACAAATAATGAGAAAGTTATGAGCATTTGAATATTGCGATCACTAATGCTTTGGAGACAGCGAATTGGCAATGCGACAAAGATGTGTGATGTCACTTGTAAACAAATCTCACCATTACTTTAGTATATATTTCACTAGAATTGCCTCTTTTATCACATCTATCCATAAATAATGTGTTCTGTCTACATGAGGGCATGTAATACGTATTTTTTAAGAATACATCATGGATAAAGAGTTTGTATCATCATAACAAAAAGCAAAAAGAGACATTTTGAGGGTATTTTATAGTCCACCAGAGGGAAAGTTGTTCATCAGTGACATCACACATCCTTGTCGCATTGCCAATATGAGGATCTCCATAGCATTAGTGATTGTAATATTCAAATGCTCATAACTTTCTCACTATTTGTCCGATTTTTCACAGACTTTCTTTATTCTTATTCTTTGGTTTTTTCTGTTTCTACACAAGCCTATTTGTTCCAAAGGTTTCATTCCCCTTTAAAGCAAATTAACTCTATTCTGCATTTTTTTCCTGCGGCATCTTTTCTGAATGTTGGTCTATCAAAACCGTACGCGTAAAGATAACACCAGGCTGGAAATCATCATGATGAATGTCAATGTAAGGGGCAAGTGTTACTGATTAAATTAATTCCCATAATTATATGATGTACGTTTTGGGGCATTTGTTTTATGTTTGGAGATATCTAGATACCCAAATCATTGATACGAGAAAGGCACCTAAAAGAAAACAAAAATGGCATATATATATATATATATATATATATATATATATATATAATATATATATATATAAATATATATATAACAAATATAATATATGAGGAGTATATACATATGCATTAGTATTTGACTTCCATAAAGATATGTGATGAAGGCATTTTTCATGACCTTGGCCAGCGCGTTGCAAGGTCTCCTGTTTTACTTACATAAGTAGAAACTTTTCGTCTCAATATCGCAACATTCAATATGTGGTTCGTGTGCAAAATTCTGGTTGTTACTATGGTAACAATGACAAAAGCCACATGCCTTTGTGTAATACACACACGAAATAAACCAGAGTAGCTTCGCACGCATTTTGTTGGCACGCGAGATGTGTAATGTAGGCCTATACACACCAACATGCCAAATGGACACAAGTAGCTTTGCACATGCACTAGTACTTCTGTGTTGAAATGCCGCAGTTGCAGTTCTTGAGGCCATTGGCGGATCGGGGGGAGGGGGTGGGGTTATTTCCAGCCCGTGCCCCCACCCATCCCCCCCTCCCTTGAGAGTCATAGTCAATATAATTGTGCCACCCATTTTTTTAACCTTTTGAGAGTCAAACCCAATAGCAGAAAAGTGGAAACCTTTTTGGGTTTTGAGGCTTATCAAATTTTCCTTGGGAAAATGTGCTCCCCACCTCCATTTTGGAATATCCTGGATCCGCCAATGCTTGAGTCATAATCGAATGGAACTTACATAATTCCTCCAACAATGGGGCAACATGATTTTCGGAATATCTCTATTCTCATATTTCTATTTCGAAGTATAAAATATGGATTTTTCATTTTCTCATAGCGTGCTGTCGAGCTGAGCTGAGTAATTTTTAACTATAGATATGAGTTGATTTATGAAAGCTTGACTTGGCACTAGGAATTACTGTACGTATGTGATATGTGACACATGTGCATGCCGCATGTATTGTTTACATGCAATTGCAAATAAGAAATTGCCGCTCTGCAATGTCAAAGTTACATATCGGAGAGGACGCTATTTTGCTCGATGACGGTTTCAGATTTGGCGGTACGTAGAGATTTTAGGAGGTCGCGCATGCGCAGATCGATATGCGGCTCAGATTACCGTCCTAGATATCTTCGTCGCATATCAAAAGCACGTGATTCATACACAAAGCAAGCTTACTATGTTGCTTCCACAGCTAGCTCGAGTGCTAGGACGACACCCTCGTGGCTCCCGACAATCCTCCCAAATCGTAGATGCCACTACTACCATGTTACAATTTTACACACGAATGTTTCCGTTGTGGATGCGAGAAGGTTTTTTTATTTATTTATTTTTACGACGGAGCCAAAAGTCTCTTCAAAAGAGGGCCGCCTCCGTCGCCTTGAGCGAAAAGTCCGGATATGATTTTTTTAAGCGGAATGGAAAACTATTTTTTTTTCATGGATAATAAAAGAGCAGTACGTCGTACTTTATGTCTTCCCCAAGAAGTGACGTGACAGGGAATTGATAACTTGTCTTTGATGTGTTAATCATGTTAATCAGGCGCCTTTACAGGCATCGGCACCCCGCTCGCATGCTAATAGAAAAAAAGGATAAAGAGCACATTCATTTGCAATGACACAAAAAAGTCGTACACACAAAGGAAACAACTACAACAACGACGCTTGCTTATCATCAATATGAAGAAGAAGACAATGAATACGAAGAAGTAGAAAGAAAGGGAGAAAGAAAGAAAGAAAGAGAAAGAAAGAAAGAGAGAAAGAAAAAAAAAGAAAGAAAGAAAGAAAGAAAGAAAGAAGGAAAGAAAGAAAAAGAGAAAGAATAAGAAAGGAGAAGGAAAAGGTAAAAAAAAAAAGAAAAAGAAAAGGAAAGGTAAATGGAGTAGAACAAAAAAAAGGCAGACAGAGAGATAGAGAAGAGGGAATGCCCCTACAAATATCATACAGTCACTGGATGATATAAATCTTTGACTTAAAAGTTTGTTATGAAATCGAAAAGGAAACGCCATATGGATCCATCGTTTTACTACATGATTGGTATAATGCCAAGTGCACTTTGCTATTTTTTTTCGTACAGCGTTGTCATCTTAATATTTGGATCATAATTGATTTTCTTTTCTATTACTTCTAGACTAAACTTGAGCGGAGCAAGGACGATGAATATAAATGTAAAGATGGAATAATTGGAGAACTGGGAAATACTGAGATAAAAATGAAACTAGAGGGAGAGGGAGAGAAGTGGAAAGATGAAGGGAGAGGGGAAGATGGGGTAATGCGGATATGTATTGATATTTGCTAAATATGATTTCGCTACGTTAGGGCGATACATTGAAATTAAGCATGGATTTTGATTACAAGAATAAAAACAAATCGAATGGACAACAACGGGCGATATTTGATAGAAATCTGTGTCCATTAGGCAGACAATCTAAAAACTGACCTTGATAAGAATTAACAAGGCAACCGATTCTCCATCATTGCAGAAAACGCATGAACAAAATATTGATCTAACCTTCTTTTCAAAAAGAGCAAGTTCTCCGTTTCCCTCCAAGATCGCACTTAGTCACGTGCGTTTGTACTGAATGCAGATGAAGCAAAGTTTTGGTAAGCATATTATCGGGATTTCATAAACGTATTTTATAACCCCACCCTCATTTATTTATTTTTTTCGGCGGATTTCAAACTTTCAACCGTAAATTAAACCTTCGTAAGGATATAAATGACAGTAATATCATATCTGACCATACATGTCTAACCTGAATTCAAAAGTCTCCTCGTTAATTTTATTTGCTCATGTCAGGGTTATTTGATAAAAAAACAAGGAAATATGAAGGAAATTGTATTTTTGATCCTCGCCGCTGCTCTACTTGGCACTGCTGGTGAACACGCATTTTCTGATAGTGACGCTCACCAAGAAAGAGAAGATTGGTTATACAACAATTCGATGGAAACTTATACTGTGATGTTGACAGAAAGAAACGGGAAAGATTCAGTTCGTGGTCCATCGTTGAACGCCCAGGGTGAATCTGTCGATAGTTGGTATGAAAATGCTACATCACCTGCTTCATTTTTCTGGTACTGGCAACCAATTTCCTGGTCATGGTGGGTGATACTACAGATGATTTCAGCACTTCTTGGCATCGTTGGCAACTCTCTTGTCATCACAATCCTGTTCCAGAGACGTACGAAGAGTAGGTCGACGGACACACTGGTTGGAGCCCTGGCAAGTGCGGATCTTTTCACCTCGATCTTCATGGTGCCACTGCCTTTTCCTCTTCGAGTTCCATCAACGGCTCTTGGTGAGTTTTACTGCAAGGTAGTTTATACCTCATTATTCATGTGGGTATCGGTGAATGCATCCATTGTGACTCTAACTTTCATCCCTATCGAACGTTACATTGCCGTCGTGTACCCATTCCGTTGCAAAGAACTTCTCTCACGCAGGAGAATTTCAACTGCCATCGGCTGCATCTGGTTCGCGGGATTTATGCTGAATTCTTTCCTGTTCTACATCTCGACGGTTGACCCATCTACCCAGCACTGCAGCGTGATCTATCCGAGAGGGATGCAGCTCGCGATGGGCGTGGTCCTGTATCTAATTGAGTTTCTTGTTCCTGCGATACTGACCAGTGCCTTCCAGTTCTTGACAGCGCGTGCCCTTCATCACCAGGCACGACTACACCTCGGTGAGTCCAAACAGCTCGACAGGTCCAACCCATCCACTCGCCATCTCATGGCAAAGAAACGTGTCCTTCAGACGCTCTTCATCGTGGTCCTACTATTCCTGATATGCTGGGGACCGTCTAAGACTCTCTACCTTGGCTTCAATCTTGGAATCATTCCAGATTCTTATCCTTACAGCCCTTTCAATCGTGCTCTCACTATCCTAGGATTCTGCAACTCTTGCGCCAACCCTATCATCTATACTGTCCGCTACCCGGAATTCCGCAAGGCCGTTCGAGAGCTATTTACCCGAGCTCAGCACACCGATGCCCCACTGTTTGGTGATAGAGAGAAGCAACTATCAAGTGACTCTGCACAGAATCAAAGTGCGTAGTTTTTTTTAATGTTGATATCAATAGGCGTGGATTGGTAAAAGTGTAAAAAAAAACACAACAAATTACTAAAATGTGTAGAGCCGTAGAGTATCATGCGTTCACAGAAACACTATTAGAGCAACGCCTGTTTAATTTTGGTGACCAAACATAGTACTACTGGCAAAGGATACTTTGAATGAATTGATTAATTCTTTCTTCTTTTTTTTGCTTCTACTTGTAAATAGATTTACACATCCTTGTCGTTTGGTATTAGAGCAACGCCTGTTTAATTTTGGTGACCATACATACTACTGGCCAAGGATGCTTTGAATGAATTGATTCATTCTTTTCGTGACTCTAGAGGAATTGTGGCTCAGTGGAGAAGTCTCCTTTGAATCTCAAGGTCCGGGGTTCGATTCCCACCGCAGGATATGCCATTTGTTTAGTAATGGGTCTATATCTACCTTTGCCTCTCTCCACCCAGGTGTAGTACATGGGTACCAGGTAGAAAGAAATTATTAGAATGCTCGAGCTCCCAACAAAAAGTAGCGCCGTGCTAATGCTGGAATAGTGTTATGCAGCAATTAGAAACACTGTATTAAACGCTACCTGTATAAATGTTGCACAATACTATTATCATTAATATAAACAAATATCATGAATATTGTCCGCGGAAAATAAAATAACAGCTCACAAGCTTTAAGTATTGTACACTTTTTTAAGAACGAGGTAGGGTTTTTACCCACGGACAATCATGGAGAGTGAAATGTTTTCTTTTCCTAATTATATATAGTTCATTTCGAAACGTATCCTGCATAAATAACCGTGAACATGTCAAGCAAAGCACGATTATCATATCGCAAAATTAAATGTGATATAGATGTTATGAATTAGTTTTTAATTTATTGGATGATGATAATGATGATGATGGTGATGATGATTATGATGGTAGTGATGACGATGATGGTGATGATAGTGATGATGATGCTGATGATATAGTAATGATGATAATTACGATAGTGATAATGATGATAATTATGATAGTGACGATGATGATGATGCTGATGATATTGGTTAACAGCCTGTGTACACGGGTGTTATCTGTGGAAGCAGTTAAATGCGCTTATTGACACAATAATGTTATATCAGTTTGAAAAACGCACTATTTGAGTCAATATTGTCCGGAATGTGTTGATAATCAATTTTATAGCAGGTGTATATACTAACGAGTCTGAATCAAAAATATAATACAACATTTTGCCGGGGGATTCAAGAATTGGTGGTGCTTGAATGTGTCCATTGTTTAGAATAAACAATGTGTCGTACGTATGTAGTAATAGTGTTTCAATGACAGAAATCAGACAAAGGTTGCCAAATAGAACATGACTATCATTGAACAATCAATAACAAAACAAGATTACAATAATATTGTCGTACATTGTTCCAAAATGATGATTTATTATTTACCGCTAGCAAAATGATTAAAAAAAACGAATACCAAACTCGCAACCCCCCCCCAAAAAAAAATCAATCAATATTTGAAAGGTTGGTGGAGTGACATGTTTTTCCTCTAAATGATGCATTTACCAGTTAAAAAGGTTCGACCCTATAATCAAAATGCTGGATTGCAAGGTTTGATATAACATTCAGATATAGTAGTCACCTGTCCAACCTTTCAAAAGATGATTTAACATTTAATGCTTCAGACTGTTGTTTTATATTGTCTTTGAGCGTCTATCAAATTACTAACAATTTAAATAGACCCATGAAATCGGAGACGAATTAAATCAAATAATATACTAATTTCGTTGATTCCGCCATTCTAAGCCCCTATAACAATATTATAGACAATAATTTTGTTTCAATCAAGCAGTCTTCGGTTGGCAACGAACTTCAGGCACTTAAAACATTTTCAACACAATATCAAACTCGGAAATGTTGACACAACATCTACTCAATCAACACTTTGTCAAAAGTGACTCGTGACGTACAAAATCCAATATAGTATAAGTCCTTGAAATTATATAAGCATATAAGCAATTCATTTGCAGACGCTTTCTATAACGCAGAAAATCTTTTATTAAAAAAGGCTTCATAGCAAAGCAGCCTTAGTCGAAATCGGTGACTGAAAAGATCAGTGTCGTCCTGGACTCTGGGCAAACGATACATTTCGACGTTTTTGTCCAGTTCGATGCGCTGTCCCGCGGTCCACCAACTTTCGACAATGAACTCTTATCTGTCCATTGGGATTTTGACGGGCATTTCAATAGTATTCTGAGCGTTGCAGAAAGTGTCTGCGAGATGGATGCTGTATATTTCGCTGTTCTCTTGCAGACTATTACCATCTATTCAGGCCTACTAAATTGTCGCAATGATAGTTTGTGACTAGTGTGAAATTAGATGATTTATATTTTCATCAACATAAACGAAATGGGTCATCATTGTTTCGTTTTGTTTTTTGTTGTTGCTCGTTTTACTGTTACTATTAACATCATGACTATTTTTGTACAATTTTTTTTTGATTCCGACAGAAGCTGTACAATCATACCTATGGTGGGTTAAAGCTAGTCTGCTGGGCAAACCCTTCACTTGAGTCAAGAGTCTGAATGTGCAGCCTATATGCCTTGTGTGCTGTTTAGGCTCTGGAACAGCAAGCTTTGTATGTGCTAGTCTTTGTGTGGAGGCACACTTGTTGATCACAGTTCCAATCAGGGTCTGTGCCTGCAGACTAGGTTTAAGCGTCCTACCTGGTTACGGAGACAGTTTTTGCAATCGTCGTATTTCAATCTACGATGGACATAAACCAAGTATAAACGGGTCACGTAGGCGCCCCAAGAAAACCGATTTCCCCTTTAAACACCCTTCTTAAAAGATAGTGACTCTTTTGAGCTCGGCCACGCGGTATGTACATACGTCCAAGAGCATGATGAGGGAAGGTGTCTCATCATTCACTTATTAACTCTTCAGATTTGGCACCTTCGTGACGTTTCTCAGCATTTGGCATCACGATGACCGTCTTTCCTCGGGCATGACCCTGCTTAACGTACTCCAATGCCTCGTTTGCAGCCTCGAAAGGAAAGGTCTTCTGAATCACCGGACGGATCTGTCGTAAACAATTGAACATCATAAATGAATTCAAGTTTAATCTTATAACAAAAATAATGTAATTCCAAACTTATTTATCAATTCATGTGATTTTTAGGTAAGTGTGGGAGTTAAAGACGATAAGAATGTAATTAAAACACAGGTGGCTTCGTCCTCGTGAACTGACATTATTCCGAACTGCGGATTTTTTTTTGTCAGGGAGGGGTTGGGGTGGTGGTGGTGGTGGTGGTGTTGATGGGGGGGGGGGTAACAAGTCATCTCCAACCCCAGACAAAGTGAGTCACATACTCCTTTTAGCCTAATGTTCACGTCCGGAAGTAAGTAATACTGCGGTCGCAGCAACTACATCGCTGCTGCAGCCGCACTATACACGGAGTCAGTAATGGTATGTAATTGGAAATAATAGATTTGATCGGTCAACGAATTTCGGTTTCGCCGAGGTCACTCTGATATACGCATTTTACTAGGGATCAGACACTCAAAGCATCGATTGCATTGAAAATGCAATTAAAATCACAATGGAGAGCTGAGAGGCTTTTGTCGAAGGTTGGACTGGGACAGCAGATCATCCGAAGACTTGCACCGGACGAACAACTGCAAATATGTTGTTGTCCAGAGTCAAGAGATTCTGATGCTGCATCAGTCCACCAACTTTCGACAAAAGCCTCTCAGCTCTCCACTATGATTTTGATTGCATTTTGAAAGGAATCGATGCGTTGTAGAAAGTGTCGAACTCCGTGGTAAATGTGAAATTATACTTTAGGGTACTTGAATAAAAGAGTGTCCATTCTCCTCCCCTTGTCATCAGTAGTTATTTATTTCAATTCTAGTAAAGATGAAATCCGATTAAATTTCAAACTGTGACTAAAATCACACAATGTACCTGGTCTATTTATAGCAGTGCGAGCAATATGCCTACCCTTTACTACAATGAAATCAGATGAGGGCAATACTATTTATCAAGGTGAGAAAAGGCAATGGAGGCGCGATAGCTCAGTCGGCAGAGCGGGGGATTCGTATATATTCCAGTGACGCGGGTTCGATTCCCACTTGGTGCGCTAGTGCCCTTTGGTAAGGCATTAATCCTCAGTACCAGGTCCTTCGGAGAGGACCTTAAGCCTTTGGACCTCCGGTTGCTTGCTTACAATTAGCACTCATGCTTTCTTAGCAATCAGGTAAAAAAAAATCACCACCAAATCACCAAATCAATGGCGGTTAATACACCAGTTAATTCATATGCCATGCAATCTTGTTCACAGAATTGTTACTTGGTGAATGTCAAATATAGGCCTATCTATTATGATTCCAATAGAATAAATTCAAGAATACAAAATATCAATTATTAAAGAGGATCGTAATAGTGCTGAATCTCTAGTGTGAAAATGTTGGTCCCATTGCAAATAAGAAACAAATCATAATATGATCCAAACATTCTTTGATAGGTGTTAGCCAGAGGTATATACAATATATAATGCATTCTTCTAGATAGATTCTCACACAGGTTACCCAAAATCATAAACACATTCTTTATGCTTTATTAACCCCAAAATATCTACATGTAATAAAAAAAATAATCGGCTTTACAAACTTTTCAGCAAAATGAATATGACATTAAAACTTTGGTGCACATTGGCCTACCTTTCCGTCATCAATCAATTTTCTTGCTGCTTCTAGGGCGCCACCATTTGGTCGATTGAAGGAAATCATGGTAGTCCGATCATACAGGAAATCCTGTTGTTAGAGACATAAAAACAAACTAGTTCGATCATATTTTTCGAAATGTCCTTTAAAAGGTTTTGTATTACACGGGGAAACAATTTTTACGACAGACCGGGGGGGGGGGGGGTACATGACGAAATGGTAGACTGTACTTTTGTGCACGTTAGCTTTGCATTTGGTAAACCTACTCATCAAATTAGCTGCTGGTAGTTATGTTCGGATCCCTTTGGATTTTTACATGGTTCATGGATCTTTACTAAGAAAAATAAAAATAGGCATATCTAATATTCTCTGTGATGTTGGCGGCTCTCCGACCCAACCCTTAGAATGTCTTAATCCTGAATCTGTATGCATCCTTTCCGGTACCTTATTTAAAATCTCAATTGCTTGTGCATGCAGTTACATGGGCCACGTCTTCTCTACTTCACCGTAAATAATTATGACAAATGACAGTTTTCGTTCCCCGACCCGCGACGGATTTAAGAACACAATACATGTATTAAAAAGCCCCCGCGAAAGACACTGACAAGGTCGGGAGGTCTTTGTCGAAAATAGGTGAACCGGAACATCGTTTTCGTCCTACGTTTCGGAGCTGACGAAAACTGCAAATACGCCATTCGTCCGGAGTCAAAGACAAAACTGCCATTTTGATTCACCAATTTCGACAAAGACTTCTTTGGTTTTTTCATGAAGGGAATTTGATATTAAATATTTCGGTTTTTTTATCCGTGCGCCACCGAGGGAAAAATCCATAGTCATGATAGTTAACAGGGTTAAGGCAACAAAGGTGATATCAGTCAATAATTTAAGCTCATTACATCGGAGATGTTAATATTGTATTTTTTTTCATCATGTTCATAGCCCGTGTTGCTCACCCATCTATTGACTATAAGGCAGTTAGATTTGGCATTTCATTGTAAGATGGGGCCGTGTGGTTTAGTGGTTAGAGCATTGGACTTATGATTGTAAGTGTGAGTTCAAATCCCAGCTCGGACATTATCTCTACTTGAAGCAAAAAAAAAAAGACCTACACTGTAAGAGTAATTTCTGTTATCTACAACCATGATAACGGTCAGCCACGAAGACTATATGTAACCAGCTTGGCTTTGATGCGGGAGTTCCTACGGGAGTTACCTCAACAGAAAGATATGTAATGCTAACACCAAATCTGTGTCGGCGAGCAATTAAGATTCCTTTAAAAATAGTTTGGTTGTTATTTTCTAATAATTACCACTCATTACTAAATAGCTGGTATGATACATGTATGCAAAGACTAATATCTACACAATAAAAAGTAGGTTTAAAGTACTATATTTGTCTTACAGTGGTTGTTAAAGACTTTTAAGAACTATGCTACTGATTTACAGTGAAATTTGACATTACAGACTAAATTTCGTTGTTTGAGATTTGAAAAAAAAAGTTTAAACTGATTACGTACAGCGTTGTAAAATAATGTGTAAAAACAAGCTTTTGCTGTACTATATGCCATGATCAGCGAACCGGTTCGTGTTACGAATAACTTTATGAAGAATAGATATAGCACTTGCCTCAATTTTCCATCTGAGTTTAAGCAAAGCGTTGACCATCCTTCCGAGAAGCATGCCATGTTTCCTGAAGTTGTCAATGAAAGGAACCACTATGGTTACCAGCTTGCCACCTTTCTTCAAGGCGGATTGGCATGGCGCAATGGCTCGAGGATCAATAGTCACTAAGATTACGTCGAACCTTCATAAAGTAAGAAAATGAAGTAGAAACTACATTGCGCAATAGGTTACATCCTAAGTTGATATGTTAAGGATTGGATTACCGTGCAAATTGCTGCAAAATAACAACAACGGTAACGATTGGTGCTTCAAATGAGAAGAGTGGCACAGAGGGAATTCGGCAATTTTTCACCTAGAATTGTACAGAACTCGTTGTCAGAGATAAGTGCCCATCTTATGCGATCTTTTAACATATTAGAATCGAAGATGGAATTGTTGGAGTGTTTTGTTCTCCTTTTATTCCTGGATTTTGGTGTTTTAGGATCTACATCCCGGAGGGAAATTTGTCTTTGCTTGCCAAATTTATATTGGTTACCATTCCGTCATTTTTGTCATATTTCGTAACAAACACACTTTTTTGTGTGTCTATTGGAAAAATGTACCCCAACTATCTTGGTGACATTTTCCATAAGTCCACGAATATCATAAGGCATCAAATAAAGGACACCGACCTCTTCTTATCCCCAGGACTAAGAAGATGACGAAAAGCAAGATAAAAGACAGCAGATTTAAGTCGAATTTCATTCTAAAACTGGAAATTAATTACTTGGGCCGTTCAGCAAGAGCAGCTTCTATGGTTCCTTTCGCGTAGTCTATGACGTCATCAGCACCTAATTTGTGCACCAAGTCGATACCATCTGTGCGACAGGTAGTTGTCACATGACCTCCCCAAGCCTTGACAAGCTGGATGGCGAATGTCCCTATTCCTCCCGTACCAGCAAGGATAAGAACTCTGTACAAAAAAGAAATCATTAAATAACAACTGAGCACCATCGGCAATCACAGCGAACATTACATACACATACCTACAAGCATCCACTCACACCCGTGCAAACAGACACGCGCAGGGGCGTCGATCCATTTTTCAGATTGGGGGGGCAAAATCATGAATCAATTTTCCAAAGGCGCTCGATCACACCCACACACATATGCCTATATATATGTGTACATATATATATATGTGTATATATATATATATATATATATATATATATATATATATATGTATATATATATATATATATACAAACACACACGCACATACACACAGACATATATATATATCTCACTAGCAGATAAATGCGAGCGCGAAGCGCGAGCTGAAAATTTTGATATTTCGATCTGAAAAAAAAAATGAGTTTAATGGACGTTTTTAATAAAGAACAAGATATATATATCCAACAAAAGATTATTGCAAATCGAAGTGGGAGTTCTTTTGAGGTTTAGAACTGAAAACGGGACCATATTCACCTATTTAATCATGGAAAGTATGGGTTTTTGTTACAAAAATGATGCGAGCGCGAAGCGCGAGCTGAAATTTTTTTATATTCCAATCTGAAAAGTTGACATTTTGAGCACGATTTTAGACGAAGAACGAGTTGTGTATCTCAATCTCGCTTGCTGATTTCTGTGTAGCATTACAATCTTATTTTATTTTTAGCACATGCGGAATTATTGGGGGGCAAAATGATATGTTTGCCCCCCCAATATTTTCATTGGTGGGGCGATCGCCCCCCCCCCTGCCCCCCATAATCGACGCCTCTGGACACGCAGACACAAATATTTCTATATATTTATGAAATCAAATAGACATGCCCTTATAAGAAGCAACCGTTACGCGAGTTATCAAGTTTCTGATCAGAGAGAAAACAAAACAAAAATCACCATAATGATATAAATGCCAACATTAGCTCACTATCATATGAGATCTCATATTCTATGTGGTACTTTTATCCAATTTACAAGCCAATTCTGGGGATTACAGCCCATATCCCCCCCCAAAAAAAAGATGGAACATAGTAATAGCCCATTTGTTAGTTACCCTTTAACGAAAATTATACGAAAAAGAAATTGAATTAGCTATTATTGTCTGAGAAAAAAATTTGTAAGACAGTTATAATCTGATTTCAATTTTCGTATTCCCCCGTCAGCATGATGAACAAAATGCAACGGAAAAAAATGGAATAAACCTTTTTCCTGCCGTGCTTTTCGGTCCCAGTCCGCATCGGCCAACAAGCGCACCCCAGGTTGTGGTGCAGACGTACGGTATACAGGCAGCCTTGGTGTGATCGACCGTTGATGGTTTCTTGGCGACCATGAAGTCTTTGACCAACACCTTCTCAGCAAAGGTTCCTGGCGTATCCTCCGCGCCTATTGCCACGAAGACCTAGGCATTCACAAAACCATGATCAATACAAAAAAAAATTAGTTGATGGTAGCTTGAAAAAGTGCGGTAAAAAAAAACAATCAGCACCAAACAGCCACAAAGACATATATAAAGTGAACTGTTATTTTGTAATTATGTTTGTGCCACTTGCGTTTCTAAAGCAGTGTACACAATCATAACACAGTTGGTTTATTTTATTATTTTTACTGTAATTTTCATTTATTTTAAATCAAGATAGATATTTAAAATCTGAAGTTTATATATTTCCTTAAATTATATGCCAGTATTGTCAAATTACATGCACAGTATTAGATGCTAACTTGTGAAATGAAAAAAAGAAAGAAAAAATGGCACTCATGCATAACGACATAACAATAATAATGATAATAATAAAGACGTAATAATATCCAAGTCCTTTGGAAGCGCATAGAGACATTATTCATAATTGTGATATGCGCTATACAAGAACTGTTTATTATTATTATCATTATTATTATTGATGTAAGTCAATCTATTTTTTTCTGGCTGCAAACAAACACACCGCACATATTGATCACACGTCTATAAAAAATTATTATATTGCCAATACCTCGTCACCTATCTTAAACTTGTCGACTTTCGATCCTACGTCTTCGATAACACCCGAACAATCCCGACCAACGACGAGTGGTAGCTCCGCACCACCGCACGGCAACTGTATCAGGTACAAAAAAAGCGCGCACACACACCTAAAATCACGTAGGAGATGTTACAACAATTTTCATTAGAACACTCCGGAAACCGATACTCAAACAATCGTGGGCTTACAAAACTGGTGTTTCTCTCCTAAAGCTGTTCGTAAGTTAAGAACGACTGGTGATCCTTTCTTGTGGTTAATGGTATATTGAATTGGCGATGGTATAGCGAGTAAGAAATGTTCACCAGTCGTTATTAAAGAGGAATAAAACATTTTGAACAAGTAGGCTTGTGTCGAAACAGAAAGATAAAAGAACAAGAAATAAGAAAGTTTGAGAAAAATCGGACAAACAATGAGAAAGTTATGAGCATTGGAATATTGCAATCACTAATGCCATGGAGATCCTCCCAATGGTAATGCGACAAGGTTGAGTGATATCATATAATACCTTTCCCTTTGATGGACTATAAAATACCCACAAAATGTCTATTTTTGCTTTTTCTTATAGTGATATATTTATCCATGATGTATTCATTGAAAAATCTGTATTGCATGCCCTTCTATAGAAAGAACACTTGACCTACATGTATATGTACTGATAGATGTGATAAATAGGCAGTTTAAGTGGAATACGGAGAGTTGTTCACAAGTGACATCACATATCTTTCTCGCATTGCCAATATGGTGATCTCCATAGCATTAGTGATCACAATATTCAAATGCTCATAAATTTCTCATTATTTGTCCGATTTTTCTCAAACTTTCGCAGATCTGTTTCTTTAGTTTTTCTGTTTTCACACAAGCTATCTTGTTCTAGATATTTTATCCTCCTTTAACTTACGAACAGCTTTATGAAACGGTCACCTGGAACGTATACAAAATTTACAATAAAATGGGAAGTGTAACTGGCCAACACTTTGTGAGATCTCTCAATGGTTGTGTGTTATTAACTACTAGTCTTAAAGATATATGCATTTTTACAGGTGCCAGGTAAAAATGGCAGAGTTAATAATGGCAGAGGTAAAAATGGCACAGGTATAGTGGCCGAGGTATACTATTACAAAAAACAGTAGATTCTACAGAAGAAAAATTAAAAACAGGTTTTACAGAAAAAAAATTGTAGATTATAATAACAGGAGGATTTTCCACAATTTTCTTCAATCTTGCAGAACAGATATGTTTTTAAAAAAGGGGAAAACAGTTTTATTACAATGAATTTGTAAGGGTACATGCACAAAATACCGATAGCCGATAAAAAAAGGTTTTCACTCTAAAATCAAAGGGGATTTGGTAAAAGGGGAAGATGACACAAAAAAAATTATTTCAACTAAGTGAAGTTCTTTTGGGTCAGAAAAAGAATTACAACAAAAATAATAACATTCAGATAATAAACAATGTTTTTCTTCTGTTTGAAAACTAACAGAGATTTGTATCAAATCGCAACATTTTAGCATACCAAGCTAATTACCAAGAGGGTGCTGCTTATGGTGTACAAAATACTCAACAGCACTTCCGCTTCCAAGGGTTATGACCATCAAGCCGTTTATATCATGTTGGATTCAGTGGTAAAGAAGCTTCAGGGTCTTCTTTTAGGCAAAGAATATGAACCGGACGGTCCCCTTCGATCGACCCCAAATTGGTTTACCAGTCAAAACAAGATTATTATTGATTTTCATAATCAGTTACATATTCAGTGCCAAGCCTGGAAACGCATGCTTATTGTCATTCAAATATTTAAAAAGAATAGTACATACGACTTTACAAATAAGGACATAATATTTAACCACAATCATTCGTGACAATTTCAACGTCTAAGCTTTCCCTGCTATGTTCTCTATGTTTTTCCTACCCCCTAACCCTCTCTGTCTCTCCACCTCTATTATGTCTACTTTTCCTCCTTTTTCATCGGTAAACCTGGCAAAACTTTAGATATAAAAAAAAGCCAGACAAAAAGGAATGTTATAAAAAGATGAATGAGAGTAGTGCAGTTCCATTTTGCTCCTGATAAATTGAATGAAAAAATATCTGTCGTTTGATTTCTTTTTAAAAAGCCTTCACGGTACACCTCCGACGAATTCGTAAATAGCATTGTTAGGCCGATAAAGACATAATGATTTGATGAAATGCCTAACCGTGACATGCACTTCTAATTTAATCTATGTACATGCGGGGTCTTTTTGACAATTCATTGCATGCATGGGGGTTAAGGCTAGCCATATTTTACCTATATAGAGCTGTCATTCTTACCTCTCCCATTATAACCCCTGCCATTTTACCTCTGCCATTATTACCTCTGCCATAATATGTTATCATGCAAGTGGGCCTTATCAAAAGACTGCACAGTCCAGAAAGTTGCATTATGCTGATCAGATGTGAGTAGTTGAAGACTTGGGGTGGCGCTATGTATCTAAAGCCGCTAGCTCTTTGCTGATTTAAATTATTTTTATACTTAGATTCTTCACACCCATGTCTATAAACCGATCTACAAGAACTGCCCCGACTCCAAGATTTTTAACAATAAATTATTATCATTTTCCAAATTAGCGCACATTGTTCTTCAAATGAACCTCATAGGGGAGGCGAATGCATTTTCAAAAATTGTAGTCAGCATGATCAGTTCAGATTTATGCGTTCCCATTCTCTATATTTTCTTAGATGATGAGTAAGTCATAGCTAATCTAACTGATTAAAAGCCCCCCCCCCTCGTAATAGTTTGTGCTCACCCCTTTTTGTAGGCGCATTTGATCGAAGACGGGCCGTGCGTGTCCAGCTATTATCCGGTGGTCAATGGGGTTGACCGACGCTGCGCATACGCGCACAAGAACGTCATTGGGATGAACGACTTTAGGGCAGGGGTGTTCTGTTGTCATTTCCATTTTGTCTGTTTTGTATTCCCTTGCAGTCTGCGCTGTCATGGTCTCTTTTGATGAAAAGTAGATGAACTTGGATTTCACAGCAGATGCCGGTTTAGAGAAGAAGATTTTGTAACCGCCGTAAAGGAAACCGCTACCCATGATGCATTGCAAGACATATCTCGGAACTGAGGATGAAACAAACACACACAGAATTGACAGTCAGTTCTCACTCAAAATAAAACTCCCATGCCAGAATGAGAATGAAAAAAAAAACAATATACGCAATCACATAAACTGCAATTCCTCGTGGGCCATCTACCACCTAACATGCCCTAAATACATCATGCAATACTTCGGGAAGACAGAAACTACTCTATATACACACGCCTAAATACCACTAGATCAGAATTAATTACAACAAAAACACACCAACAGCAATAATACACCAAACATTTCAACAACAACCCCCCCCCCCCGGACGTAAAGTACACAGCATTAACATCGCCATGATCACTGCTATCGAAATAGTAAAAATAAATAAATAAAAACAAAACAAGAAAAGGGAATCTCACTGAACACTCAAACACAAAACATTAAGAAAACATGGTATAAACGCCGACAAAACAAACATCCCTCTTCACCCTCTCATAAACTCATCCCCTCACACCTGGGGAGCGTTTCATCATTATTCTTGTCCGACAAGTTGTCAGATCTGACATATTTCCTTGATTTTGATTGGCTGAGAGGCAGTGTTACTGTGGTAACTGTCGGATAAAACAGGACTTGTCGGATAAAACGTTCGACAAGTCCTTTCATGAAACGCTCCACTGACCTCACTTTACGCTTAACCTTATTCTTAATAGCAATACGCTATACTCATGGACCTCACTGCTTACGGTAACTATAAATTATATAGTTACGTATTGACACACCATTACCTTATAATTGTTTATTATTAATTAACCTATTTTCTTTACAGTACTTATATTCGTTATACATTACATGGTATTGCATATGTCATTTTTGGTAGTATATATTTTTTTCCTTCTAATTTTTACTCTATAATTTACTATACAGTGCGAATCAAAAAAAAGTTTACACTTTGAAGAAATCCTATAAAATTATACATTTGTAATATCCTGAAGATTTTTCCACATTTTAACATTGGTACAGATCCATTTAATCAAATGACGATATAAATGTCGACAAATTCCCGCTTGAGTGAGCAGCACTTACTTATGAAAAGTTAGTGAAAAATGATTTGCGCAGAACTTTGAAATAATTTATGCGAATAAAAGTAGACCTTAATCATGAAGAACATGTATAATTCAGCTATTAGAATTGATTTGAAGATATCTTTTTACCTTTTTTGACTTGTTTCCTTGCCCAAAACGCTTCGAAGAGAGCATTTCACCCCACCCCTCTCCCCCACATACCGAGGCCATCGTGACGATATTTGCTTAATACTGAGCTGTGATTTACATGGAATGGCTTAAGCTTGATTTCATTTTGTTAATCGTTGCCGAGCTTGGGAAAAGTGTGGAGAAACAAGTATTAAATTAAAAAATGAAATGTAAACCCACTTTTAATGATAAAAATTAAGTGAAATAATGCTGGAGATGTCTGATATAAACTTTTGTTCATATTCAGTTATGTCCTCAGATCCAGCTGGCACAAAAAGGGTAAAGGTTGTGCTTACTAAGGGTTGAAATTTCAATTTGGTGGCAAAATCGTTACAAAATGCTTGAATGTATCCATCTTATTTCAACTGACTAAATGTGCAAGGGAAATGTATGAGAAATGTTTCGCAGGTTCGTTTGTGAAAACGAGCATTTCTGCGCAAACTGATTTCTGCGAGCTTTACACAAATGAACAGTGCTCACTCAAGTGTAACATTCTGACAAAACTTTTACTGTCATTGGATAGATGAGACCCAAACCCAAGATTATATGTGAAAAAATTACCCACATGTATATTTTTTAATTCCCAGGGCTTTTTCAAAGTGTAAACGTTTTTTTGATACGCACTGTATAACATATGGTATGTAGATTAGGATCATGTTATACAGTGCGTATCAAAAAAAAAAAGTTTACACTTAGAAAAAACCTGTAAAATTTATATTTGTAATATCCTGACGATTTTTCCACGTTTTAACATTGTTACAGGTCCCTTTAAGCAAATGCCGGTATAACTGTCGAAAAAATATTTCCGCTTGAGTGAGCACCACTTTTGAAAAGTTAGTGAAAAATGATTTGCGCAGAGCTTTGAAATATTTTTGCGAATAAAAGTAGACCTCAATCATGAAGAACACGTGGTATTTAGCTAGTAAAATTGATTTGAAGATATCTTTTACCTCTTTAAAATTGTTTCCTTGTCCAAAACACTTTGAAGAGTGTGCATTGCGCCCCACCCCTTTCCCCCACACACCGAGGCCATCGTGATGATATTTGCTCCACACTGAGCTGTGATTTACATGAAGTGGCATAGGCTTGATTTTCAATTCGGTAATCATTTTCAAGCTTCGGAAAAGTGTGGAGAAACAAGTATTAAATGGGAAATGAAATGTAAACCCACTTTAAATGATAAAAACTTAGTCAAAAATGCTGGAGATGTCTGATATAAACTTTTGTTCAGATTCGGCTATGTCCTGAGATCCAGTTGGCACAAAAAGGGTAAATGCTGGGCTTACTAAATGTTGTGCTTACTAAGTGTTGAAATTTCAATTTGGGTGGCAAATTTGTTACAAAATGCTTGAATGTATCCATTTTATTTCTGTTGACTAAAAGTGCAAGGGAAATGTATGAGAAATGTTTCGCAGGGTAAGTTTGATTTCGCCCTTTCCCATTGACTCAGCGTGAAAACGAGCATTTCTGCGCAGATTTCTGCGAGCTCTACAAAAATGGACAGTGCTCACTCAAGTGTAACATTCTGTCAAAACTTTTACTCTCATTGGATAGATGAGACCCAAACCCAAAATTATATGTGAAAAAAAATACCCAGGGCTTTTTCAAAGTGTAAACTTTTTTTGATACGCACTGTATATAAGAAGAATTGTAAAAGCAATTACATTCCCTTTTTTTTAGTTATTTCCTCTTTAAGGATATTTGTTGCATAGAATGATCAAAATGTTCCAGAATGTCTATGTAAAAGCTTTTGTTATGCAGGCCTCTGCCTATTTATAGGCCAAGGATTATTGTTATTTCTGAATAGAGATTATTTTCCAATAGACTTGTATTGGTAGTGGAAATGAACAATATGCTTAGCTATTTTGTTGATATTGTTGATTTCAATGAGGTCATTCAAGAGTGTTTTAAATGTAGACTGAAATGGGCAGAATGGTCTTTCTGCAGACAATACTGGAAGCCTCTAGAATGGTGAATACTAGAAGGTTCTAGAATTGTTGAAATGTGTATATATATGGTGGCAGTTTCTTCAAGGATCAGATCATATCAGAGCTAAGAGTTTCACGCCAGACTTTATGTCAGAGCAGACTTTATTTCCACCTGAAATATTTATCTTCTGTGGAATTATTTACACATCATCAATGAACTGTTTGCAGTTATTTTGAGAGAGGAATTCTCAGTTCTCATCGAGATCATCAACCTTTCAACCCATGGATTGCTGAATTTGACTGTTAATCATCATCAACATCGTCTTCACGGACATTTCAACTCATTATAGTGACTCTTGTTATTCATCGTGCTTCAACATCAGTTTCATCATCGCTATCATTGTGAACTTTTCGCCAGCCAACTTTGACTTTTATTTGGATACTATCATTTGGAATTATTGCCAGAACTGATTTCAAGAGACGTAAGACCATTATCATTTATGATTTGTTTTATAGGTTAATTATTTCCTGTAATAAAAAGAGGGAAATTAAATTTTAAATTATTTTATTGTTATTTGTTGCAGTATCGTAACAATCAGTGACAGGTCAATACGCCATCACGTGACCATAGCTGCAAGGATCAAATTTGTTATATTCCAGGTTTGGACGTCACCTCAGTGAATATAACTGTGTTGTATTGTAAACTACTGCGTTATATTCACCGAGGTGACGTCACTTGCTGTCCGTCGTTCACTTGATGTATGCGCTCGTTTTTACACGAAGAAAGCGCTTGCTGTATTTTTTTCAACATTGTTCATTTATGACGTAGATGGATGAGAGCTGCAGCAAGAATGTCTGGTTAATCGTAATAAAGCAAACGAGAAACTTGGTTTACACCTCGATCGTATGGATATTGACCGCAGTCACCGTGTTCGACAACGGAATCCGTCCCCCCTTGGTGCAAAGAAAAGACCACCTGCAATCATTGTAAAACTGTCTTCATATAAACATCGTCAATCCTTTCTTCTAAACAGGAAAAAGCTCAAGGATCAGAAAACGGGCATCTCCATCTATGAAGATCTCTCTGAAAGAAACAGATCTCTCCTGTGGGATGCATTTACATATATGAAGAAGGATGATAGCAAGATAGCATCAGCATGGTCGATGGATGGCAGGATCATGGTCTCTGTAAAATCAACGAATGGTACTAGAACTGTGAAGAAGCAGATTCACTGTAAAAATGACCTTGAGAATTTGTAATGTTCATTCTATAGTTATGCCATGCACATGCATGGACTCTCTTTTCTTCCTGAATTTTCTCTCTATTGGCTCGTCTTCTTCCTTGTGATGACATGGCTCATTCCTTGATTCTCAGTGTTGACATGCACTTGTATGTATAACTATAGAGTTATGTGTATACTCTTTTATAGACCTAGTATTCACATGGATTTGCTGATATTCTCATGTAATATTTCAGCTTAATGTGAACCTACATGTAGGCTATATTTGTTACATTGCCTTGAATTGAAATTGTATCGCTCATTCTGTAGTTATACCATGTGCATGTACCTCCTCTTCTTTATCCTCTGCTTTTTCTATCTTCTTTTCCTTTCTCTTGATTTATTGCTCACTTGGCTTACCTTCTAAATTCTTAGGTTTTCACTGTTAATGTTACTTTTGTATGCATTATATATGTAGGGCCTACATGTACTCTGAGTACATGTACAGTTTCAGAGTGTTAGTTGGTAAATACATGTTAATACACTGTAGATGTTCATGTACTGGTATTACATGTTATTTGTATACTCTCATTTGCATACCTCTATATTTATATATGTATACCAGCCAGTATATTGTTAAATGCCTGTAGGGAAAATAAATTTCATTGAATGGAAATGTAACTTTTCATTAATCTTCTTTTCCTCTTCTACACAATTTTCTCTTCTCCTTCTCCTTCTTTCTTGCTGCTTTGGCTTTCTTCCTTCATCCTATTTCTCACTGTTTCATTACTGTGAATAATATGCCATTACACCAATTCAGCTTAATGTATATATCGTATTGAACAATCTTCTCCTATTCAATTTCTATTTTATTTCTATTCAAATTCTATTTTATTGTCTGTTGCCATGCCGTTTGTATGTTGGATAACCACATATACCCTATATATTCTTTTTATTGTAAATATATATTGTATTAAAGTTTTGATTACTCCTGTAATTTTTTTCCACCATTTTGTTCCTTGGTGATTGTTGTTGATATTTTCTAGCTTCTTTTTTGTATCTGTTTGTTTTTCTTTAAATGGCTCGCCCAAATTGTGTTTTGAATTATCTAAATGAAATTGATATAGATAATCTGCAAGAATATGTAACTCCAGCTGATTTTGTAAGTGACCACGGTCCTCTACATGCAGAAGCCTATTACACTCCTTCCGAATTCAATAATTTTTTGTCAAATACTTACTCTTCTGAAACAGTTACTAGCAAGTTATCTTGCATTCATGTCAACTGTAGAAGCTTATGTCGTAACTTTGATAATTTGTCTTTATTTATTAGTTCTCTTTCAATCCAACCGTCTGTAATTGGTATATCTGAAACATGGATTAATGATCAGTCAACCCTATCCTTGTATAATCTTGATAACTATGAATTCATTAATAATAGCAGGAAGACTAGACGTGGTGGAGGTGTTGGTGTTTTTATTCGATCAGACATTAGCTTTAAACGTCGATATGATCTTGATGTAAATGATGATTACACTGAAAGTATTTTTATTGAAATTTGTAGTAATAAATCTTCTGTATTGATTGGTGTTATTTATAGGCCTCCGGGTTACCACACAGATGATTTTTTTTTCATTTCTCATAAATTTGTTTGGAATTGTAAATAGAGAAAAAAATATCTTATATATAATTGGTGACTTTAACATTAATTTGCTGAATGTTGGTAAAGTACAGAGTGTAACTGACTTTGTTGATTTACTCATGCTTCACTCTATGATTCCTCTTATAAAATATCCAACTCGTGTCACTCCTCATTCTGTTTCTGTAATAGACAATATTATAACTAACGACACTTGCTCTTTACGTTCAGGAATACTTATTTCTGATATTTCTGACCATTTTCCAGTTTATTGCATTTCTGATTCTGACCTTCTATGTACAGAATCTGATATTACATATGTTAAAAGACTTATAAATGAAAATAGTATGTTCGAATTCGTTAATCTATTGCAGTCAAAAAAATGGTCATATGATTGTGATGATGATGTTAATAAAAACTACAATAGTTTTTTAAGGGATTTCTCTGATGTTTATGATAATTGTTTCCAAATTAAATGTAGTTATAGCAAATCTAATAGGAGTGTTAAACCATGGTTTACTAATGAATTACGAAAAATGTCTAAGAAAAAGTGTCGTATGTATAAAATGTTTATTAAAAATCCTACACAGTATAGGAAGGATCTTTATAAGAGACACCGTAATAAATTTACTAATGCAATCATTCTTGCCAAAAAACAATATTATGAAAAACGGTTACATGACTCTGATGGTGACATAAAGAAAACATGGGATGTTCTAAACCATGCCCTTGGGAAGAAATATAAAAAATCCTTCTGTAAAAAAATAATGTACAACAATGAAATAATTTCAGATAAAAAACAAATTTGTGAAAAAATAAATGAATACTTTGTAAACATTGGATATGACTTGAATCGTTCGTTTGACAATTGTAAAGATGACTACCATTATACATATATACAGAGGAATAGTGAAACTGCATATTTTAAACCTATCACTTGTAAAGAAATTATAGAAATTGTTGATAAACTTAAATCTAACACAAGTGCCGGTTTTGATGGAATTAATGTTAAAGTTGTGAAGCGTGTAATACATCTAATTGTTAACCCATTATGTGCAATATTTAATCAGTGTTTTCAACAGGGAATTTTTCCTGATAAAATGAAATTAGCAAGAGTTACGCCAGTTTTCAAAAATGGTACACCTGAATTAATGACCAATTATCGTCCAATATCTGTTTTAACAATATTTTCAAAAATACTTGAGAGGTGTATTTATAATCGTCTATATAATTTCATATCTATGTGCAATGTTATTAGCAGTAACCAATATGGTTTTAGAGCAGGTCATTCTACTTCGTCTGCACTGGTTAACTTTATCCATAAGGTTGTAAATTCAATAGATAATGGAGAGATAATGATTGGGTTATTTTTAGACTTATCAAAGGCTTTTGATACTTTAGATCATCGCATACTGTTAAATAAACTGAATTTATATGGGATAAGGGGAATAACACTAAAACTTTTTGAAAGCTATCTTTCAAATCGGAAGCAAATGGTAACAATTAATAATGAACAGTCTTGCTTTCAACATATTAGATGTGGTGTACCGCAAGGTTCCATATTGGGCCCGCTTTTATTTCTATTATATATTAATGATATTTCAAATGTTTCTAATTCCTTACAATGCATTCTTTTTGCTGATGATACCAGTATTTTTCTTTCAAACAAAGACCTACAGACGCTTCAGTCAAGATTCAACAAAGAAATCAATGTAATTTCTCAATGGTTATATGAAAATAAGTTAACAATTAATATTAAGAAAACTAGTTTTATGGTCTTTTCAAATAAAAAGTGTAATACTGACGATATCGTTATAAACCTTTGTAAATCTCAAATCATCCAGGTGTCTTCTTTAAAATTTCTTGGTGTAATAATTGATAATAAATTGAAATGGACTGATCACGTTAATCTTATTTGTAATACTCTATCTAAAAATATCGGTGTTATGTATAAACTTAAAAACTTTCCTAAGACCATCTTAAAGATGATATATCATTCAATTATACTTCCATATTTATATTATAATATCATTGTATGGGGTAACTCATCTGCTGCCTCCATAGATAGGATTATTAAATTACAAAAACGTGCAGTTAGAATTATTGACCATGCCACATTTCTTGCCCATACTTCATCCATATTTTCTTCACTAAAAATAATGCGTTTCAATGATTTGTATATGTATCAGATTGGAATTTTCATGTATCTATGTCATAAACAATTTCTCCCAGACTCATTACTTACATACTTTAACTTAAATCGTGATATTCATAAATATAGTACTAGGAGTGCTTCTGATTTTCATCCTCCTCTTATACGTACATCTTTTTCTAAAAAATCTGTTATTTATCAAGGACCAGTCATTTGGAATTCTCTACCATCTTCACTCAAGGAGGTTCAATCTTTTAATTTATTTAAGAAGAGATCCAAAGAAATCATTCTTGCTAATTATCATTCGCTGTGAGTTATTTTTCTAAATTTGTTTTATTTAGCTCTTGCCCCCCCCCCCCATTTGTTCTGTTTTGTATTTCCTTGTATTATTTTGTCTCAGGTACTTTAACAACATTTATTATATTGTAAGGTCGGCCGTTATAAGGGTCTTTTCCTTTCTGGCTGCATCCTGCCAAGCATTTTATTTATTGTACCAATGTAAATATTGTATTTTATGTATGTGTATTATGTTATTGTATTTTAATGCTTTGGTCAAATAAATAAATTGAATTGAATTGAAAGCCCGATGACGAATGCAGTCTCTGATGGTAAATTTAGATGGACTATATAATATAAGAGATATTGCCTGTCTATCCTTTTAAGGAATAACATTTCAACTCCCCTTCCAATTCTAGCTACTATGTCTACAAATAACGATATAGTTATACCATTAAATATTTGTGCACAAATTATTTAAGTCAAGAGTATTATTGCATTTGCTTCAAACGACGGTATTCAGTTGACTTTTTGTAACTTTTCACGAAAATCATCTGAGAGCACGAACTATATAGCCCCAGTTGTTGCGCGAGAAATTTAGCATCCAATTCGCAAACGCTTTTTGGAACGTTGATAATCTATTGAAATGCTCGTCAAATCACAACGGACAGATTGCAGGCCATTTGCGGACGTTGGTGGAGAAGGCAAGCACATTGTCTTAAGATTCGGACCGGATACAAAGACTACAAACATGTCGTTTGTCCAGAGTCCAAAACAAGACTGTTGCTATGTCACCGATATTCGACAAAATTTGCTTTGTTTATTAAGAGTGGGTTTGACAAGAGATTTTCTGCGTTATATATAAGCGTCTGCGAAGTAATTGCTCAAATGCCTTGATTTCGAAGGAACTCCGAAGACTTACTGTACTATTATAAACAAATAAATATGAGAAATTACACATGTACAAGAGCTTTGGCAACTCTTTTATTTGAATATTTTGTGAAAGAAATTAATGAAGAGATCAGTGGTAGGCGTAGCTTAAATTAAGGTCCCCCAGAGCTGTGATGCTGACAAATGTCTCTGCCAGGAATCGAACCCGGGGCCCCAGCTTGGAACGCCGGTGCCTTGACCACTAGACCACAGAGACGGGTTAGTGGCAAAGGGCGACCCGATCCGATTGACCGTCAGATAAACATATTTTCGACACTACATTATGGAATTAACAACTTTAAATTGTTCGACCGATTCATCTAAATTGTTGATATCATCTTAATGTAAGACGAAATATAATATTTGGAAAATGTTGTCTCTCCCAAACCTCTCAGTTGTTGATTTGACATTTAATTTCTTAAGTTGTTTCAGATATGACAAGACCGTAATCATTGTTTATGTCCGTATCATTGTGGTAATCATGAAGCCGTCTCCTGTTGTGGTGACATTTTGCGAAGTTTCCTACCCGTCTATCACAAATAGTACAATTCATAAAGGATTTATATTAGGATAGGACCTAGAAGGTTCGAACTAAAGAACAAAATTTGATTTGAATCAAACGAGAATAAGCATAACGCTGAATATTTAATCGAAATCGGGTAATTAGAAAGCTATGACATCTTAAAGCTTCGCCTGTTTTTCAAAAATGAAAAAAGTCATTTCAATTATATAAATTTAGCACAGCTATGTGATATGCAAATGATATACATGTAGTCAGTGGTGTCCCTTTCTCACTTTCTTTTGCATTTTCATGAATTATACAATGTTTCATTTTTTTATCAGTTTGACCATAATTACCATCTTGACTGAGCCCCAAAATAATAACACAATGGAGGAAAGAACTTTGCCTTGCGTGACAATGAGGAGAAAATTTGAATAGTTCATGTTTTATACAATGAAATACAAAAAAATAGTGGGTGGGTTATGTCATCAGTCCTTTCATTTGCATACCGACCAGAATGTACATATTAGAACTGTTTTGGTGAATTAAACGAAACTTTATAGTGGCACAACCTTTTTAAATCCGATTTCTATGAGATTTTCACTGTTGCGCTTGTTGGATTTTTTCTCGTGTTATTCAAATCAACTTTTTGTTTGGGTGGAGTAGTCCTTCAAAGTGAAAATTCCTTCGTAAAACACAGAATAGTTTTTTTTTATATTTACAGTGTAGCTCTCTTGCCATGTCATATTTTGTTTACCTCAGTAGAATTAACATGTAGAGTAGAATTAACATGTACTCCTATGTGCAGATATCGCATGAGAAAAAAAATAATAAGGCGTCACCTTGAGGCCGCCTTGTCCCTCTCCCTTGCCCCCCCCCCCCACGTGACGCCCCTGGATAAGTTTGGCGTGATAGTGAAAAGTGTACAAGATTGATCGAGGGGATTTAATAGGTGTTTCGAGCATGGGTGTCGATTACGGGGGGGATGAGGGGGATATATCCCCCCCCCAATATTTCAAGTGGGGGTGGCCTGTATTATCACCCCCCCCCCAATAATTTAGGGTAGAAAAATTGTAATGAAAAATATGAAAAGTTTGATCATGATGATTATAGTATGCCATCAATCAGTTTGTTTCCCTCGCAATTTGTGTATATTGTTATTTAATAAAAACATTCTGTTTAGGACTATTAAACAGATGGGTGGAGGTAATTGAAGATGAAAAAGAATGAAATGTTTATACGTAGGCCTATATGATATTTTTAACACATGACATAAAAGGAGCCCAACGAAAAAACAACTTTTGTTGATAGGTGTTCCATCCCACCACTGGTGAATGAATTAATTCTGATAAATCAATTAATTCAAAAGGGTGGAAAAGTAAACGGGAGTAAAGGGTGGCAAGATAAAAAGGCTAAGGAATGACCATATAGCTATTACAGTAATAGCTCTATGGAATGACGGTAAGCCCGATGGCCCATGAGAATTTGCCACACAATTTGTAATTTGTGCTAGTCTTAATTGGTCCGAATCTGCATTTTATCATCATGAATTAAGAAGAAAAATGATGTTGCCAGTCGGGTTAGATTTAAGAAAGAAGTTGTATACACTGAGGCGTCGATCCTGGGGGGAGGGCAGGGGGCGATCGCCCCACCAATGAAAATAATGGGGGGGCAAACATATCGTTTTACCCCCCCCCCCCCTCCCCCCATATTCCGCATGCGCAACTAAAAATAAAATAACATTGTAATGCTACAGATTGCAGATTAAGATACCACCTCGATTTTGATTTAAAATCGTGCTCAAAATGTCTGCTTTTCAGATTAGAATATATAAATTTTCAGCTCGCTCTTCGCGCTCGCATCATTTCTGTACCAAAAACCCATACTTTTAATGATTAAATAGGTGAATAGAATGTCCCGTTTTCAGTTCTAAACCTCAAAAGAACTCCCGCTTCGATTTGCAATAATCTTTTGTTGGATATAATATATCTTGATCTTTATTAAAAGCGTCCATTAAACTCTTTTTTTCCAGATCGAAATATCACAATTTTCAGCTCGCGCTTTGCGCTCGCATCTATTGTTCTTCTAGATACTCATCTTAATCATTGGTAGTTCGTTTTGTGTGATCGAGTGCCTTTGGAACGTTGACTCATGATTTTGCCCCCCAATCTGAAAAATGGATCGACGCCCCGTCATGCTCAATAAACAGATCACTATGTACCAATTCCAGCCATTTGTTGTCATTTGTTTCTTTCGTATGAGTTTAGAATAGGCTTACTTGTAACACAAATTGAATTTTCAGTACACTACAACAATGAAGGAACTTCCAAGAACACCATGCATATCAACCACTCCCAAATGTCCTAACTTGTGATTTTAGTGGGGGTAATGTTGAAAGATCCCCATCCACATGAACATTTGTGTCAATCACCCCCCCCCCCCACCAAGAATACCGATCGACACCCATGGTTTCGAGTGTGTATCCCTTTCATTAGATCATGCTTTCACGTTTCTAAACTGTACAAGTAAATGATATATAAAATAAGTGTATTTGGTGTCCATGATCTTAACAGTGGTATTGTTTAAATAACAAAGAAAGTGCACTATGCCTGTTTTCGAGCCACCGATGACCCATGAATCTCCTCAACCCTCCCCCCCCCTAAATAAAATGGAACAAAAAATCAAGCCAACTATCTTTGGGCCTTCATGAATATGCTATCCCATTATTACTATTCATGCCTCTTTGATATCCGTAATTTCAATTTTTATTTTTGTTTGTATCTGTTTTTATATATTTAATGGTGTACTTGTCTAATAAGAGTGGATACTTATAAATTCACTAATCGTTGACTGCCAAAACTCCAAATATCCTAATTATTGTGTCTCATTTTTGTCTCACGTGCATAGCAGAGTGAGAGTATGGGCATGATGGGCGACGCTGTTCCGACGGCGGCGACGGCGCGCCGTTGGCCTCCGTCGGAAGAGCGTCAACCAAAGGTTAAGTTTCAGAAATGACAGCATAACTTAGAAAGTATATAGACCTAGTTCATAAAACTTGGACATAAGATTGTTCAAGTATTACTTAACATCCTTTTAGGGCACATGGCAAAGGTCAAAAGTCACTAAGGGTCATGGAACTTAGACCATGATGGGGGAGTCAATATTAAAATCACAACCTAAGGTTAAGTTTTTGAAATCTCATCATAAAGGATATTGTTCGTGAAACTTGCCAATAAGAGTAATTACTGAACATCCTGCCTGAGTTTCAAGTCACATGATCAAGGTCAAAGGTCATTTAGGGTCACAGAACTTTGGACAAGTTGGGCGTATTTGTTGAATTACCATCATAACTTCAAAAGTTTATGGATCTGATTTACAAAAGTTAGACAGAAGAGTAATCAAGTATCACAGAACGTCCTGTTCGAGTTCAGGTCACATGATCAGGGTCAAAAGTCATTTAGGCAATGGACTTTGGCCAAGTAGTGGGTGTATGTTGAATTACCACCATAAGTTTAAAAGTTTGCGCATATAGTTTACGAATTGTGGACATATAGGAGTCACGGACCTGGCCATGGAGGATTATTCTATTGTTACTGGGGGTGCTGAGCATTGTCACAGCATCCCCAATAACAACAGATAATCCTCCGTGGCACGGTCCATGATAGGGGTGAGTATCAGTGGCAAGTTGTATGTTACATTATCAAGATCAAATGTCATTTAGGGTCAATAAACGTAGTAATGCATCATTAAACGAAAGTTTTTATTCATTTTTTTAGAATAACTATTTCATAGTAGATTTCAAATTCGGAACTGATGCAGGTGAGACTGCCAGATGCAACCTCACCTGTTTAAAGTGATTGGTTAACATTGGTTTGACTTTTAACAAATCTGAGCCAGAAGGTCACACTTGTCACCTGTGTCTGTGATATGTTCCAAAAATGAAGCCCAGAAAAAATTGCGCTCGAAAATAATTATTTAGTGCTTCAAAAATTGAAATGTAAAGTGACCGGAAACGCCATCTTAATTTCATCCCATACACTTATGTGTACTATTTAGGTGTCTATAAGACGCCTATTTACAAAATCGGGGTTTGCCTTGTAGTTTATGCTTTTTATTCTCAATAATGGTTGTTTTCAGGGTTTATTAGTTCTAATACATGCATTTGTACACATGTTTCATCTTGGTTTGAGAATTTTTTAGATCGGCTGCTCACAAAGTTGAACAATACATTTAAGAATCGTTGAGGCTTTCGGTGAATTGAACACATTCCTTTACATGCGTTCAATTTTCGATTCATGTTAATAAGTGTGACCGACAATACAGTCATGGCAAGTGAGGGTACAATCACTGCAATAAATTCAACTTAAAAACATCCCTATTTTTCACCTTTTTTTAGAGAAAATTAATGACCAAAAAAAAAACACGATCTCTTACCTCGGATTTCGAATCCATTCTCCGGGCAAAAATAGAACGCAGCAGCAGCGACTGCACAGACCATCAATGGATTGCTGAACATGCTGAACGACGACATAATTGTCACTCCCATGCCCATAGTCAAGTTAAGACTAAAGTGAAACTGAAAGAGGGGAAGGCTGTTGATTATAAACTCGTGTCCCGGGGAATAATTACTCGTCACATTCGCCCGCTTTCACTTCTCAGTATAACCATGGACCTGATAGTAGGTTCATGGTATGACAAAATGTGTTCAACATATTCATATTTCAACTTATCAACCTAACTATTTTGCACTTGTGATTCACAGTTACCGTTTTCGTGCGTGCAGCTGCGGGTGCGCTGACTAGCTCGGCCTATATGTATACATGCTGTTTCTTTTTGTTTTATCCGTTTCAAACTGGCTTGAGTGTCGTGAATGTTGTTTACAGAAAGGAGAAATAAGGTCACATAATTAATATTAAAAAACGTTATGATATCATATTATTGCTGGTAGCCATTAAATACGTACAGCATGGACTTTGCTAAATAATGGGTATTAAAGAAAAAAAATATTTCAACTTAACGGTTAATAATCCTTTGTTATGAGACCAGTGGCACCCTAATTAGAAGATTGTTTGAACAAAAAAATGACCAGAATATCAAGCAAACCTAATTGCTTAGAATGCTTTTCAAGTTACAAATAACAATAATGAAAAATAATTACAACAATGGTTACAATGATGATGATACTCATAATAATAATTTGATAATGATAATAACAACAATGATATTATATTTTGTTAACCAGGGTAGCAATTTCATTTATAAAATTGCTCCACCAGCGGGCTCTTCATAAAAAGCACGTAATTACTACCATTCCCCGGTCTTCAGTGTGCATGAGCCCAAAAATTGAAACTCGACACGCTACATATCCAAAAATGAAGGAAACAAAATATTTCATGAACACATATTATGTAAGGCCAAAAAGAGACTGGTATCTTCTCCCAAATAATGTGATCATGATACCATATTTATGCGTTATATATGTTAATGATTGGATGATCAGGAGGCATTTTATAGTGTGTTGTAAAGTTAGATTAGCGCCAAAGTAAGGCATGACTGCAATTAATGAATCGAAGTGCCAATGGTGTCATAATAGTACATGTAAGTAAACGCATTTGCAATTCCCTTTTCAATGAAATCAACTTGAAATTTGACGAGAAGACGTGGTTATTAAATAATTCTAATGTTAATTATTGAAAATGAGTGGATGTTAATGCAACTTTTGAAGGGTTATATGACATCATTGGCATTCTGGATTCATTGATTGCAATCATGCCTTACTTCGGCGCAAATCAAAATTTACATCCCTGCAAAGAATACTTACTAATTATTCTAGGGTGAAGACATGCCACATAAATATCATATGGTATCAAAGTGTTTGGGAAAAGACAATCTTTTTGGTCATACAAAATCATTATGTGCTCATATCATAGTTTTCTCTTCAGTTTGGGAATTTGTGAGGTGTCATTTTTTTAAACTCCTATACGGGGTATATCCAGAGGACCCTCTTGCCCCCAATACAAGAGAAGAGATCAAAAAGGTACATGGGAGGGGTGGGGATAAACCAACCTTTGTTCTGGCCTTCGAGTATGAACTTTTTAAACGCTTTGGAACTCCTGGTGCCATTTAACTTCCGGGTTGAACATAATTATTTTCAAATCATGGATACTTTCACATCGTAAAAATATAGTTTGAGGTCCCCCTGTCTCATGCGAGTTCATAGATTTTAAACACTGTCTAACGTAGAGGGCGGTGTTAAATGAAATTATTTGGACAAGATCAAATGGCACTGAAATTTGCGAGGTTTGGGGTTTCATTTCTGGGAATGCAATCATTCTTTTCAGAGCGATGTATAATCGTAGTTGAATCCATTTTCCATTGTATGTCTGACAAGCTTCTGGATGTTGATTGATGAATGTTGAAGTGCTTCTTCAGAAAAAAGAAATGTTTCCATAATTATGTACGACGATTGATTTGAAAGTGACAAGCAGCTTGGCCGGGGGGGGGGGGGGCATGGAAACAATATTGTCATTATTATCCCCCAAAATTAAATCAGCGTGCAAAGAGTTAAATATGTAAAGTTCTTTCTTCCCCTTAATCGTCTTTGTTTTACTCGCTTTTCTTCCTCGCGATGTTTTATTACTATTTTTTTTTTTGGGGGGGGGGGCATAACCCTAAAATACACGCGAGTAGAGTGCCAATGAGACAGCCTTACGCCAGGGATCGACTCCTATATAGCTGCTGTCATTGGCATAATGCTGGAACAGTGCTGAGTAGCAAGAGCCCTATTGAAATAAACAAACACACACACATATAGAGCCGGAGATATAACTATTATTGCATTCCTTGGGATACAGGGAAATCTGCAGTGGGTGCATGGGGGGGGGGGGCTTCCATCCCTGGAAAAAGCCTAGTGCCTGATCTAAAGAGTTTGAAGTATGGAAAACGTGTAATAATTTGCCTCGGTGAAACATAACGGATGCCACGCCGGATGCCACGTCACATTTTCGCATTCTATGAACATGTATCATGTAATGTGTACCTGTACATGTATACTGCCTTATTTGAATTTACAACAGATTACCAATACAACTACCTTTTTTCAAGGTAGGCGGTAAATGAAAATGTACTTTGTCCCCTCCGATATATGAACGTACATTAGTAAGCCTATTGCCTCATTCTGTTTCGTGGACTTGTCGAACATCCAACTACGTAACTACGGTAGCAGTGCAGTGTTTCCCCGAAGTGTTTCATAATATTCGCTCTTCGCTAGATTTGAGAATGACGGCTTCTTAAAATTATACGGTTGATTTTGGGTGAGTAGGCCTGTATCTTAACGTAACATTGTGTATGCAACGTAGGTAACCAATAATGATGATAAACACTTTAAAGGAATAGATTTGTTTGTTTGCATGCATGTATATGTAGCCGTACCGTCGAAAGCTAGGCCGACCACAATTTCGCAGGTGTTAACCAGTCTTTGAACGTATTTTTATTCAATCATTATTTCGTCGGCTCCGAAGGGTTTATAAGTACGCCACATGGAATATCAAACCCCGTGTAGTCATGATTGGGATGCTTTTGTATTCCTAATTGGTTTTCGAATGTATTGTGCTTGAGTTAAATTCCTAGCCTTGCTAACACGCCCTGATAATTACAGCTGATAGCTTGCCATACTTTTATACGGTGTCTCAGAGGCGGCCAATATTGTCTTAATAGCCATATGCAATTAATTTGTTATTGTATGTTCAGTTCTGTCCATTATATTCCCGTTTCAACCTTAGTATCACATCCCAATATATAACGCAAAACATGAATATCACGGAAAGGCTATCATGGCTCGAGAATACATGTAATCTATCATGATACGACTTTAATATCTGAATATGAATTGACCATTCAACGCCATTATTTTTCACATTCCTCCTCATCGCCAATGTGCAAATATAGGATTGCATGTTGACAGTGACTTTGCAATTTTTTGGAGGGTTCGGTGAAGGGATTACTGCTTGATGTCTCAATCCACATAAATCATATAACATATTAAAAAAATGTACGTTGATAGGTCATGTTTCACAAAAATTACGGTGTACATACATGAAGAAGAAAATGAGTAGCGACATTCATACTTGCTGTCATGGCCACGATAGACATGATAGAAATGATCGCTAGAGGGTATTCATTTGTCTCGCAATCTACTATGGTCAACAAGGAAATTCGTGATCACTCTCGCAAAAAGTGTTCACTGGCTTTCTAGGAAATTCGTGATCACTCTCGCAAAAAGTGTTCACTAGCTTACAAGTGACTTGATAAAGAGTTGCAGCGGCACTCGAAAGCTCGTGAACTTGTAAGCTAGTGAACACTTTTTGCGAGAGTGATCACGAATTTCCTAGAAAGCCAGTGAACACTTTTTGCGAGAGTGATCACGAATTTCCTTGTTGACCATAGTAGATTGCGAGACAAATGAATACCCTCTAGCGATTATTTCAATCCGCAATAATGAACCTATTTAGTATGATAGAAATGGTACATAGTGCAAATGAACGATTCGGAGTTACAGGACTGTTCACCTTTATTCTATGCACCCTTCTCAAGAGTCACGATTGTAATAAAGAAAAATATAGGCATATATTCATGTATGTATATATATATATATATATATATATATGTGTGTGTGTGTGTGTGTGTGTGTGTGTGTATAATCAATCTGGAAAATACATTACCCATTTGAAAGCACAGCCTTCTTGATACAACACCCATACAACATGGTTGCATTTATTTAGTTATTGTATAATTGACTAATGCATTTATTTAGATATGAAAAAGGATTTAAAAAAAGGGGGGGGGAGGGTAATCACCCCCTATCGCCTATCCCCTATGGCCCGTATTCTGAAGTCGGTTTTAGCTTAAACTCAGGTTTAAAGTTGTGGTTTAAGTATGGACAACCAATTGTTACATAAATCACTAACCGTAGATATATCATATTTCATCTCATTTGGCTCTCAAATCATTCATAATTGCCAAGGAAGTATATATAGATTATAGTCTTCACTATCAATGAATCAGGAAAGAGCACAGTAAACATAAGAAACGTACAAATTAATAAAAAAAATGATACTTTTGGCTTCCCATACTTAAACCACAACTTTATAAACCCGAGTCTAAGTTAAACCTGACTTCAGAATACGGGCATATGACTCACTCCACTCCTGGGGTGTCATGTATAACGATTTTCTTTTTAATTAAAACAAAAGTAGAAGGACCCGAATTTATCCAATTTTTGGCAAGTGTTTACAACTTTTTTTTAATTTCATTTTCTTCATAACAGCCAGTCAACGATTCTTGTTCACAATTTTTGTTTTCTTTCTGCAGGTATCAACAAATTAAAAGACGTTTTCTCTAGGGGTCTCAAGCGTTTAGTCCAATACTATTCCAGGTATGTTTAGATTAAAAACAAACACAAAAAACTCTAATTAATTGATCAATGATTGCTTTTCAAGTACAGACTTGAATTTGAGACAAAATTATACTAAGTCTATGGCCAATGTGCCATGGTGGAGACTAAATACTAAACCCTCTCACCCGTATTCTGAACACCGGTTTAGATTAAACCCTGGTATGAAGTTTTGGTTTAACTATGGAGAGCCAATCGGGGCACAAATTCCTAACAGTACACATATATTTTATTAATTCACGTGACACTCAAATTGTTAATAATTTTCTGGGAATTATAACTGAAGTAGTTTTCTTCTTTTTTTTCAAAGCATCAAGGAAAAAAATGATAAAGCACAAACAATATAAAAAGAATTTTTGGATCCCCATAATATTGTAGCACAGAGTTAGACCGTACGTGGTCAAGGTTAATCCTGAGTTCATTGTGTCGTAAATGCATGAGTGAATGTAGTTTCCTTCTTGGTGACGATGTCATATTCCAACTTTTTTTTTCTTGTTATAACATGAAATAATTATTTTATATTATGATACATCACCCCTGTCACAAAAAACCTTTCTGGAAAGAACAGTGTCACACAATGTGTCCACAGTGTGTTCACATGGTCAACTCGACTTATGTGAAAATAAAATTCACATCGTTTTATCGAATCTAACAGAGTGAATACATTTTCACACTGTGGACACCTCGACAGTGTGAATGTTCACGGCGTGTTCACAGTTATGGTTGACTACGTGAAAATGAGATTCACATCCTTTTAAAATAATATCGAATCCAACAGTGTGAATATATCTCCCCACTGTGGACACCTCGACAGTGTGACTGTTCACGGCGTGCTCACATGGTCGACTATGTGAAAATGGAATTCACATCGTTTTCAAATAGTATCGAATCTAACAGTGTGAAGACATTTCACGCTATGTGGACATCTCGACTGTGTTACAGTTCACAGTGTGCTCACATGGTCGACTATGTGAAAATGTGATTTACACTTTTCGTCTGACGCTGCCTAGGCTTGAACTGCCATCTCCTCGGTTGACAGACGGACGTTCTGCCAACTTAGTCAAGAGTCCGGTGCTCAAATTCAACGATGTGAAGGTGATCTCACATTGTGTTCCACTCTGTGAAAACACTGTTGGACAGTGGCGTAATGAGCCGAAAATTTTGAAGGGGGCTAAATATGGCGTATCGCGTAAAATTAAAAAAGTAAAAAAAAAAATCATTTTTTTAAAACTTCTTTTTTTATAAAGATTTCGAAAACAACATTCTAAAAATAATATCATATTTTACCCTTCCCTCTTTCTTTTTTTGGGTCTTGAAAAATTGGGGGGGGGGGGGGGGGGTAAGGTAAGCCCCCCCCACCATCGCCTTTACGCCAGTGCAGTGGGACACTGTGACCGACCTTTCCAGTAGGCGATCTCAACAATGAATATAATCTTAGACCTAAAATCACAAGCCAGACTGTTTTCTTCACTCTTGGAGGACATAACTTGAAAAAAAAATCCTGTAATAAATTATCAAAATTAAAGTGGTGATATAGCATTATCATATAATTTTGTTCACCAAAAAGATGGAAAATTTCAGCTATTCCTTGTCCAATAAGATGTAATTTCAGTATTTGTCTGATTTTATTTATCGTAATGATTAATTTCAGACTGTGGCAACTTTAATAACCATTATTTTAGTAGTTTAATTTGTGAGTGGATTGCAGCCATCATTCTATCAGCTTTAATTATTTACCATGTTTACTATCGTGTTTCTATGTTTGGTGTTTACTTTTTTCCAATAGGAATTGCAAGTAGCTTTAAAGAACAAGATGTTGGATATTATCCCGAAAGTTTCACTCGATTCTCCTGAAGGTCAAGCATTATTACGAGAATCCTCCATCAAGCAAACCTTGTTAATTCGACTATCCAACAAGCAGCTGAAAAATGGATTCTGTGGCCTCACATCTGTTGCGCACATCATGAGCTTCCACGCCCTCGCACTGAAATACCCTGATCCTTCGTTGCACGACCATTGCGACGTTTCCGATATCCGCTACACCGAAGTCAACATCTTTGACCACGAGGAGACAAAGTCAGTGCTCGGAACTGCAGAATATTTTGATAAGAGATTTCAAGGTGCGAGTCTCACTGAGATTGAACTGTTGTTGAAGTTGCACGGACTTTCAGTCGTCACGAAACTCGGGAATGAAAGCGACGCCGAGGAATTCCGTCGATTGGCAAAGGAAGCGTTATCGAGCAACCAATCGGGAGTCATTCTCAATTTTTACCACTATTCAAAAGTTAAGTGGGGTCACTTCAGTCCGTTGGCGGCTTACCACGAGAAATCAGATCGGTTTCTGCTCTTGGATACACGGGATGATCATCCGTATGTTTGGGTGACAGTCGCCGATCTCTTCCCTTTGATCAATACACTGGACTCGAAAACGAAAAAGAGTCGAGGGTATTTGATTGTCACAAGTAATCCGAACAAACTCAAAGACTCATCTTAATAAACGTTTTTTATGATGATGATATCTGCATGAGGAGCATTATGATCCGAAAGGCACTTAAACGTATTTCATATCAATCACATTTTTTATTATGTTAGTGGTCTTCACGACAAAAAATATTTCCTTTATATATTAATGCACATTATATTAGTAATTGTCTAGAGATATTTTACTATCCATTGATTGTTTTAATATGGGCTATTCCATAAAATATTCAACATTTTTGTACGTCCAACTCCATTTTTCTCAATTCTTCACTTCTCAAACTGACCAAGTCATGGTCTTTTGAGAGCATTACAGAGAACAAGAAATCAGAAAAAGAAAATAATAAAGGTCCCACATGTATGGGGTCGGATTCCATATTTTATGGAATTGCCCACATGTAAACTGTGATCACATGCAAGACAAGAGTCGGAGAGGGTTAGAAATGAGTCCCTGTTCATCTTTGATTTCGGAAGATTGTTTGGATGCAATAACAATAACAACAAACTAAAACAGAAATTTTGTTTATTAGTTACTAATTTTCTGGGGTCCCTTTGGGCACAATTTTGTGGGTGTACTTTTGTTTCCCTTGAAAACTTTGGAACAAGATAGCTTGTGTGGAAACAGAAAAATCAAAGAAACATATCTACGAAAGTTTGAGGAAAATTGGACAAGTAATGAGAGAGTTATGACCATTTGAATATTGCGATCACTCAAGAGATCTTCAAATTGGGAATGCGACAAAGATGTGTGATGTCACTTGTGAACAACTCTCCCCGTTAATTAAGTATGTGTTTCACTTAAATTGCCTCTTTCATCACATCTATCAGTAGATCATGTGTTCTCTCTATAGGAGGGCATGTAATACAGATTTTTTAAAGAATACATCATGGATAAAGAGTTTGTATCACCACAAGAAAAAGCAGAAAGAGACATTTTGATGGTATTTCAAAGTTGTTCACATGTGACATCACACATCCTTGTCGCATTGCCAATAGGAGGATCTCCATAGCATTAGTGATTGCAATATTCAAATGTTCATAACTTATTATTTTGTCCGATTTTTCTTAAGCTTACTATGTTCTTATTCTTTGATTTTCTGTTTCGACACAAGCCTACTTATTCCAAAGGTTTTATTCTCTTTTCATATCAAATTTGTTAACGGAAAAAGATTTTCCAAATACGTTAGGGAAAATGAAATTGGCCGGATGTATACAAATGTAATAAAACGTGAGTCTAGTGACAATTCGTTAACTAGTTGTATATTTTTTTTCATACTGTTTTATTCTGATTCCATGAACAAAAATATAACATGTCAATTTAACATTTCAAAACACATAATATAGTATTTTACATTTCATATTTTCAATTTTTTCACTAACTTAATACAAGCATTAATCATATATAACTTAAAGGAGAAACAATGAAATCAGTTATAAAAATGGTTGAAACACCACTCCTCCCCCCCCCCGCCCCAAACAAAAAGTCTTCCCTTGCACATTTGTGGAGGGCGATTTATACATGGAACACAAAGAAAGAACAAACAAAGGAGACCCCAATCTAAAACAAGCCAATAAACAAATAGATATACTAACACTAGGATCCCCTTAAAAAATACATATAATATGCCTAACGCTTTTCCTTTCATGTATCAAATATTCAACAATGATTTAAAACTATATGAGATTACTTGGCTTGCACTCATCAAAAACAAAGCAAATCAAAAAAAAGAAATCGACGAGTAAATAAAAAACATCCCAAAGGAAAACGTCATTATCCCTCCCCCCAAAACACACACCCTCACATACACCCTCACACACACCTACACAGTCACTTTCTCCCAAATCACACCTGGATATCGCCCTCAGTCCTGCCATTTCGGTACATTCTCTCCCATTTTAATAAATGCTTGTCTAACTTGTTCCTTTTAATAGCTATTGCTTTTTCTTCATTTCGATATTCTACAACTCTCTGAATACTCTCTTCTTGAGTAGGAACTCTACCTTCTGACCTTGATCTAAAAATGATATATTTCATTAAAAAGATTACCGTGTTACAAAATTTCACTTCAAGATCGGATCCATTAATTCCCACATGTATATCTTTCCACTCTGCATTTTGAAGCTTTATCAAACTAAGTTTTTCAATGACCCTCTGCCATAAAGCTTTAACATCATTACAAAGCCAGAATAAATGTTCATAAGATTCCGGGTTATGTTTACAGAATGAACAGATATTAGTATCTATAAAACCAAATTTGAACAAATGTTCGTTGGTGTATATTGCACCATAAAGTAATTTATATTGAAATTCTCTTACTTTTGGTAAGATTATTGTGATTCTAGGTCTTATAAATATTCCTGAGATTTCTTTTTTTGAGACATCATAATTATTGTGGCCATCCCTTATTTGTAAAGTATAGAGATGTTGTAAATGTATTACAAAATTTTCATAAACCTTTCTAGAAGGTACATCTTTCAGTAAAATTATCTTTCCAAACATCTTCAAAGAGATATTGTACTTGTGTACGTCATTCGAGCATAAATGGTGGAAATTCCACTAATGTAGCTATGTATATATACATACATACATACACACACACAAACACACACACGCAAACACACACATGTATATATATATATATATATATATATATATATATATGTATGTATTAATCAAACATTCTATAGCGTATGCTGCAATCTCATATTGTTTATGTTTATTTATAAATCTGGTTGGCAAACATTATCGTGTTTGCATTACTTTAAGATAGAATTCTGACATAGCAAGGCGATGATATCACTTGTAAAATGTGATATTGATTCTGAGGACTATAATTGTGACGATTCAAACAAATATTTTCACTCTTTATTATGATTGTATAAATACATCCCTTACAATCAATATCATGACTAATTTCATTTGTGTTCTATGTAAATTGAGGATATAGCTATACTAGTGGAATATCAGTTATTTCACAACGAGCAAAACCATATTCATCCGCCATCGTGTCATCATATCACTTTCTGGGGACGAAATACCTGGTTGCTCATGCTCCACTAAGATTTTAGTGGATTGATATTCTGGAAAATATAAGTAAATTATTACATAAATGAAAGGATCATATGAACCAAGTATGAACATAATCGATGCAGAAATAAGGAAATGAGAGCAAGTTGAACAAAGACTTTCACACTTTTGTAACAGACTAATAGATCAACAATAAAAATGATCACAGGGGTCTCATGCGAACTACATTCACGTGAGACAATGAGAAAATAAATAAATGAATAAGAAATAAATAAATCAGAGCCTCAGTTAAGGCCTGGTCACACCGCCCGAGCGTTGTTGGAGCGGTAGGGAAAGAGGGTCGAATTTCGCTCACAAAATTGGGGGAAAACCGAAAACCGTAATCGAAAAAAACAACAATCGGAACCGAAAATGGTGAACGGTAGCGAGCGGTGATGATTTTTTTCCCTCCGCTCCAACAACGCTCAGGCGGTGTGACCATGCCTTAAAGGCCTGGTCACACCGCCCGAGCGTTGATGGAGCGGTCGTGGAGCGGTAGGGAGAGGGGGTCGAATTTCGCTCACAAAATTGGGGAAAAAAATCAAATACAAAAATCGAAAACAAAATAAAAACAATCGAAATCGAAAATGGTGAACGGAAGCGAGCGGTGATGATTTTTTTCTCTCCGCTCCACGACCGCTCCAACAACGCTCGGACGGTGTGACCATGCCTTTAGCAATGCAACAATAACAGAAATCTGACCAGGGCCCTGTCTTACAAATAGTTACGATTGATCTGATCAACCTTCACTGTATGGAAATCTATCAATATCATAAGTTTTTAAACAGGAAATGTGCACAATATCTTTTGTAAACAAAAAGAAGCAATACAGAATTTTCAAGAAAACAATGAATGTATGAATCCACATATGTAGGAATTATTCTAAACAAACATGCATTTTAGACATTGACGTTGCTGGCTTTCCATAGTTGTAAATGATAAGCTCAAATCGTAACTCTTTGTAAGACGGGGCCCAGATAATATAATGGTCATAAGGCGTTTATTCGACACTGTAGAATGATGATACAATAAAATCCGGGGCGGATCCAGGATTTTCCAGGGGGGGCACATTTTCCCTAGGAAAATTTGACAAGAAAAAAAAAAAGCTTTTAACCAAAAATAATGGCATTTCGTCCACGAAAAATGGACAAGCACAAAAGGCAAAACACAATAACAAATACGTCTTCAATCTCATAAAGGGGAAACACTTCTGTTTTAATGGCATTTTTAATTTTTACCTTACAAATTTTAATTGTGCCTCTCAAATGGATGGACGCACGGGTCGCCCCCCCCTCCCCTGGACCCGCCAAAGAATAAAATGTCTTATTGGTGAAGTGAAATAGATTTCTGGTGATTGACGAGATACGAGATTTAGCTTGTTTTACCAGTAACATCACATAACATCACGTACTCATTACAAATAACATCGCGCGATCTATATCTACATTCATTGGAGAATGCGCGCATAACTCCGTAACAATAGGAAGCCGAGACCGAACTATTCAAGCGTATAGTTGTAATTTGTATGTAGGGAGAGGCAGCCATTATTGCCCCGAATTTCGCAGAAGACGCCTGCTTATGTGGTCCGCGCTCTCTCCCTCCCTCTCTAAAATCACAGTTGAGACCACTTTTTGAACTTTTTTGAACTGGAACACTTTTTTTGTGTGAATCTATATGCACCGTACTCAACTTGAAGCTGGATTAAATTTCTTGCTTATACCTGTACCGGTTTGCCCAGGACTGAAAATAGACTCGAGGGTTTGCGCTCAACTGTGGAATTCCTACGGTGGAGAAAGGTTCGAACATCGCTATGATTGATTGGTTATTTGAAGACATTGAAACGGCAAGATTTGCAATATCAGGATGACCGGAGGAGAGATTGAGAGATGGCCAATACACATGGAATTGCCAACCTTGCCTGGTGAGTGTCTTGTACCGTTTTCATTTCAGTAACTCATGATTTGTTTTGGTTTTTGTTTTTGTTTCAAATACTCGGGCACATAACTATTTAGAATGGCGCTGGTCTGGTGCTGCTAAGATAGCACCGGGCTATTTTAGCATTAGTCCAGGATAGGCCCCATAGAAAATTGACCAAACCTTGTTTTTTTATATATACAATATTTTTTGATGGTTTCTTGTCAATTCGAGGGTGCTGATTACGAATCTGAATGATGCCACTCGTGTAACCTTGAGCATTTTCCGCAAATTTGCAAAATCCAATATGGCCGCCAAAATATGCAAATTAGTATTACCCATGAAACTCATAAAATTGTCCTCACATTGGCTGTGAAATGCATGAAATTGTGTGGCAGGAGTGAAATACAATCTTAAAAATTATTTTTTGACAAAATGTTTATTTTCCTGATATTCAAAATGGCCGCCATAGGCCATTGTATACACTATCATGTACAATATGAATAGGGAAAACTAGTTTTCACAAAAATGAGCACTAAACGGCAAAAATCGCGATGTATGAACGAAGTAATATATGCAAATCATCATTACTAATGAGATATATCATTTATTATGTCAAATATTGGAACATTGCTGTATTTTGATATCTAAAATAGCCGCCACTGGCCCAAAGAGTATTGATGTACAATGGCAATGGCCGGGGCCAAAAATGACATGATTGAGCATTAAAATGCAGATTATTAAGATAAACGAGTGGAATACTGACTAAAAACATAATTGTAAATATGCCATTTATGTGGTAAATGCTGTATTTTGAAATCCAAAATGGCCGCCATATTAATCATGTACAATGCGAATAGAGAAACTAATTTTCACACGAGTAAGAAACATAAAATGCATGTAATTGTGATATATGAATAAAATATTGTCTGACAACATGTTTTATAGCAAGACATATCATTTCTTTTGTCATGCATGAGATAAATACTGTATTATGAAATTCAAAATGGCCCCTATAGGCCCTAACAGTATTATCTACAATGTGAATTGGGACATATAATTTTGTAAGAATTTGGATTTGCTTGACTATGACATCCATATAATCCTGTTGTATGAGTAAAACGTTATTTGAAAACATTTTTTTTTAATCATCGCATTTCTTCTTCCATATAGGTGATAAATACTGTATTTTGACATTCAAAATAACCTCTACAAGCCCTAAATAAATTATGTAACATGCGAACAGGGAAACTAATTTTCACAAGAGTGAGAATCATAAAATGCATATAACTGTGATGTACGGGTAAAGATATTGTCTTAAACATTATTTCTAACTGAATACATCACATATTGGTCGTGGACATGGTGGAGGTAATAAATGCTGTACTTTGAAATACAAAATGGCTGCCATAGGTCCTAAAAGTATTGTATACATTGTAACATGGGACATATAATTTTGACAGAATTTGGCTTTGCTTGACTCTAAATATTGCATATAATTGTGATGTAAAGGTGAATTATTGTCTAAAACCATGGTTTCTAACTAGATATATCATAATGTTGTGTAATTAGGGTGATAAATGCTGCATTTTTAAATTGAAAATGGCCACCATAAGCACTTATCGTATATATACAATTTGGGTGGAGACAAATGATGTTCACAAAAAGGGCATATGACAGCCATTTTGAATGTTGAAATACAGTATTTATCACCTAAATTACATAAGATATTATATATTTTGTTATAAATCATGTTTTCAGACAATATTCCACTCATATATCACCATTTGACCAAGCAGAGCCAAATCGGTTTCAAATGATTTGTTCCCATCCATATTGTGTATAATACCGTAAGGGACTGTACCGGCCATTTTGACTTTAAAATAACCGTATTTATCACCTAACTGGCAGAATAAACGATATATCTTAATAGAAATGATGCTTTCAGACAATATTTTACTCATGGATCATTATTACGTGCATTTATGGTGCTCACTCTTGTGAATATTGGTTTCCCACTTTGCATTGTACACAATACGGTTAATGTCGATGGCGGCCATTTTGAAAGTCGAAATACAGTATTTAATACAAACTTGAAACCTGAATGATATATTTCGTTAGAAAATACGTTTTTAGACAGTATCCAATTAATTTATCACATATATATGCATTTTAGCGCTCAATCTTGTGATTTCTTTTCTCCCATTTCTCATTGTGTATAATACTTTTAGGGCATTTGGCAGCCATTTTGAATATCAGAATACAACATTTACCACATCCATAGCATATTAATAATATATTTCGTTAATAATTATGCTTATTGTCAGTATTCCAATTGTTTAATCTTCATAATAAACATTTTAGTGATCACTCTTGAGAATTTTTTGGCCCCCATTGCAATTGTACGCAATACTGTTTGGGCCAGTGGCGGCTATTTTAGATATCAAAATACTGCAATTTTCCCATATATGACATCAAAATTATATATTTCGTTAGTAATGGTGATTTGCATATATTACTTCGTTCATACATCGCGATTTTTTGCAGTTTAGTGCTCATTTTTGTGAAAATTAGTTTTCCCTATTCATATTGTACATGATAGTGTATACAATGGCCTATGGCGGCCATTTTGAATATCAGGAAAATAAATATTTTATCAAAAATTATTTTTTAAGATTGTATTTCACTCCTGCCACACAATTCCATGCATTTCACAGCCAATGTGAGGAAAATTTTATGATTTTTATGGGTTATTTGCATATTTTGGCGGCCATATTGGATTTTGCCAATTTGCGGAAAATGCTCAAGGTTACACGAGTGGCATCATTCAGATTCGTAATCAGCACCCTCGAATTGACAAGAAACCATCAAAAAATATTGTATATATAAAAAACAAGGTTATGCCTCTTCTATCCTGGACTACATGCGCCATTCAGAAACTTTACGCAGATCTCTGGAACTAAGCTGGGCCCTGTTGTACAAATAGTTCCGATTGATCCGATCAATTGTAACTACGCGGATCAATCGTAACTCTATGGAAATCCATCAGTGTCATAATTTTTTCTACGAAAAATTTGCACAATGTCTTTGTTATGCAAAGAGAAGTGCAGTGGATTTTCAAGAGAACAATGAATGTATGAATATACATCACAACTAGAAAATATTTTGAACAAACATGCGTTATAGATGTTGACGTATCTGGCCGTCCATAGTTGCGATTGATCGGATCAATCGTAACTTTTTGTACAACAGGACCCTGGTCTGGATTAGCGAGTTTATACTGAAAGCGGTCTTTGAAACACGTGTCGTCAACTAGCTTTCCCATATCTCATTGTATCTAGCCATGTAGTTCTACGTGCCTGCCATGAGCCTACCTATTTTTTTTTATTTGACTCTTGATTTGTGTCAAGTGGTGGTAGTGAATTAGCGCTTGTTTGCAAACTATGCCTTTGCTTGATTTGTAATTATTATTTTGAATTGAATCAGTTTTTTTTACCCTACGGGGGGGTAAACACGTAAACATTTTTGAAGAAACCTAAAATGACCGAGCTTGTCAATGGGGCGCTTACGCATTTTCAAAAGGTAATGAAGGATTTCAATAATTTATGCAACATTTATTTATAAATCAGAGAAAATGCCTCGTTTTGGGTCATTCCATGCCAATTCACCCAATGAAAGTGCAATTTTGCACCCGACCCTCTCAGAATTCGTTGTAAATTGGTATACATAAAATTCACCATGGCCCAAGCACAAAACAAAAAAAATTAGTCAAATCGGTCCGTCGGTTCTCGCGCTACAGCCCGCCCTTTTCTCCTTGTTTTGACAAAAATGGGCGTGACCTTCAACTTTCAATGGCCATTGCGTCATAACGTGTCGACCAATTTTCACGAAAGTGGTACTATTTAATAGGAAATTCAGAGAGGAATCCAAAACATGCATCAAATAATGTATTGGAACGATTTATAAGGTCGTGACCCTTGACCTATTCTTTGACCTTGAATTTGACCCCCGGACAAATAATTTTTTGACTTGATTTTCGTGTATGTTAATTATTTGTAAGAAATTGACAAAATATGTTAAAACCAATGATGATATTTTATTTCTTCACCTTTAAAAACTCTTCCAAAGATACCATGAAATTTCACTCTAGTCCCACATACTGATATTCATGTTAGTAAAGTGTTCACCAGTTACATGATTTCTTCCAATCTTTAAGTCACAGTATGCAAACACATGATAAGAAATTAAGCTCATCAGTTCACAAATGAAACATTAAACATTTATGCTCATGAATAGGTATCTGTTTAGGCATTTTTATGTTCAGCAATATATATCATATATGTATATTAGGGATCCTTAAATAAGCATATACTCAACAAGTTGATGATAAAAGTACCGGGTAAACACTTTTCTAAGAAGAATATATACATATATGATATATATTGCTGAACATCAAAATGCCTAAACAGATACCTACTCATGAGCATAAATGTTTAATGTTTCATTTGTGAACTGATGAGCTTAATTTCTTATCATGTGTTTGCATACTGTGACTTAAGATTAGAAGAAATCATGTAACTTTTGAACACTTTACTAACATGAATATCAGTATGTGGGACTAGAGTGAAATTTCATGGTATCTTTGGAAGAGTTTTTAAAGGTGAAGAAATAAAATATCATCATTGGTTTTAACATATTTTGTCAATATCATACAAATAATTAACATACACGAAAATCAAGTCAAAAAATTATTTGTCCGGGGGTCAAATTCAAGGTCAAAGAATAGGTCAAGGGTCACGACCTTATAAATCGTTCCAATACATTATTTGATGCATGTTTTGGATTCCTCTCTGAATTTCCTATCAAATGGTACCAGTTTCATGAAAATTGGTCAACACGTTATGACGCAATGGCCATTGAAAGTTGAAGGTCACGCCCATTTTTGTCAAAACAAGGAGAAAAGGGCGGGCTGTAGCGCGAGAACCGACAGACCGATTTGAATAATTTTTCTGTTTTGTGCTTGGGCCATGTTAAATTTTATGTATACCAATTTACAACGAATTCTGAGACGGTCGGGTGCAACCACAGGGTGAATCCAGATGGAATGACCCCTCTTCTTTATTTGTTAACCGATTTTGATTTTTTTCCATCTGGTAAAGCTGCATAAGGTTAATCTTTTCCACAGAATTTTGAAATTTCGACTGGAAAATTATTCATGCTAATTCATGCAAAATTTATTCATAATCACATAAAATGCTTCTTTATTTGTGGACTAATTTCGATTCTCTTCGCATCCATCTTTAGAGCAAAATGAGGGTCACCAATCTTCAACACAAAATTCCGAAATTTTGACCAGAAAATTATGCAAATTTATGCAAAATTCATTCTTAAATCACACGAAAAAATCTCCCTCATATTTGTTGATCAATTTCAATTTAATCGCTAGAGGGTATTCATTTGTCTCGCAATCTACTATGGTCAACAAGGAAATTCGTGATCACTCTCGCAAAAAGTGTTCACTGGCTTTCTAGGAAATTCGTGATCACTCGGTCTAACACACTTTTGTCGTGATGTGTACCGCGCTGTATCCCTGACACGCCCGGTTGAGCTGTTTTGACCAGACTGCTCTATTCTACATAGGCAACATGTCCGCGGCATTCCTTTTTAACAGGATGGCACTCAGTCGCTTTCTCGACCCTTGTCTGCCTTACGAGTGGTTTTCTTCCTAAATCCCTACTCTCCGTCGTTCCTGGTCCCCTTCGGACCGCTAGTAACTTTTTACCACAGCTCTCTATCAGAATTCTGCAGATTTCTGCCCTCACGCATTTGAGACAGATATCGAATTCTGGGCGCTTTCTCCCACGCGGAGGCTTCCCCTACAGAAATTTCCAAGCTTGCGGGAAGCGTGCGACTAGCTTGCGCAAGCTTGCGGCATGCTAGTAACTAGCATGCGGTTAGCTTAATAAGCGTGTGATATGCGTGCAGAGTAATAGTTAAGCGATCTTTTAGCGAGCAGGGACTGTTCGCTAGCATGCACTCGCTTATTAAGCGAGTGCCCTTCTAGTCGCATGCTAGTTACTAGCAAGCGGCACGCTTAAATTTCGGTAGGGGTTCTGAGATATCTCGCCTTCTCAGATTGGTCGATTGATCACTTACTGAGCCTTAAAAGCTTCAGTTTTCCGATCACGATTCTTGTTGAAATTTTCAACAAATTTCGATTCTTACGCTCTAGTCAGCAGGCGATGTTGTTCTCCTGACACTAGGCCGAGGGCCCATGATACTTAGTATTCCTGAGTATACAGGGCATTCCTCTCGAGGACATTTTTGAGGGCCGCCTTTTGGCGCTCAACTAACTCCTTCACTTCTTTCTACTTGAAGGACATTCCGTCCAGCGAGGCGAGATTTGCTGCTTCGGCGCTTAAAGCAGCTGCGACTTTTTCCCCCTCTCCCTAAATTTCGTTGTTTTTGTTTTTTTCTTTTAAATTTTCTTAGGCTTACAATTGAAAACATGCCTCCCTACGGTTTGAGTCCGTGCTGGTCTAGCAAATCAAGTAGATGTATGGAGTTATTGAAGTAAATTATGAAAATACTTACCTGATTTTCTTATTTACGAGATAACTCATACATCTACTTGATACCCTCCCACCGACCCTCCGCCTTGCGTAGCAACATGTTTCAACGTATGGGCTTGCGAAAGGTGAGGAAGATGGACGCTAATTGCGCGGTGATCATGGGTAGTAAGCCTGAACGGGAGAGGGCGCGCTCGCGCTTTTTAAATCCTTGGGAGTTCTATTCGGGTATGGCAGTCCAGAGGGCTGAACTAGCAAATCAAGTAGATGTATGAGTTATCTCGTAAATAAGAAAATCAGGTAAGTATTTTCATAATTTGATTGGGAAATCATTCATGCTATTTTATGCGCAAAATATTCATAAATCACAGAAAATGCCTCTTATTTTTTGACAGATTTTTTGCCCTTCCATCTGGTAGAGCTGCATGGAGTTCACTAAACTTGTAGACAGAGATTTGAAATTTTGACAACAAAAATATTTATGCTAATATATGAGAAATGTGTTCATATTCACAAAAAATGCATCTTTATTTGTTGATCAATTTTAATTTTGTTTGCTTTATATGATAGATCTAGATGAGGATACAAAATTTCTATAGACAGAAGTTTGAAACTTATTAAATATGCTAATTTATGCATATTTGTCAAAACTCACCAAAAATGCTTCCTATTTATTTGCTGACAGTAATTTTGATTGTTGTTTCTATGTGAGATTTACCAAGGTTGGCTAAAACGTATATGCTCATTCATACGATATTTTTATTCATGAGTTGCAAAACATGCTCCTTCTCTGTCATTTCTTCATCAATTTAAATTCTGTTTCCTCAATTTATGTAGCCAATATCATTAATATAATTCACTTCAGTGTCAACTGTGCTGAAATAAGAGATGGCGGTGCTCGCTCTTACGATCACCTGAGAAACAGGCCTTGTGACTGTTTTCATAAACAACTGGTTCTCACCGCAGACTGATGGAAATTTTGTGATTACTTCCTCAAGTCTCCTTCGCTTGTTTCTTCAAGCGAGGACTTCGACACTCTTAGCCAGTTTCCGTCCCTAACTTGATAGGACAGGGCCGTTGCTACCTCATTCGATTCCGTTGGGAATGTAACGGTTGAGGTATCATATCTGGCGATGTCTGTTCGTTTAGAGCATCTCTTGATGGTCGTTTACACGTAATATCGTGACAGATTTTTTTTTCGCCAGCTCCCTCTGGCGTACACTTGCTGCTGCTAGGGATTCCCCCGCCCAGCGGACAGCCATCGCAGCCTAGCCTCACGGGCTCTCTCGGCGATGGTGGCTTGAGCCAAGCCACCTCTTCCACCGCGGGCACTGCACCCTCAGATGGGTGCTTCAATCAGTATGGGAGAAAGGGGATCCTGAGTTCTCTCTCGATCACTCGGTCTAACACACTTTTGTCGTGATGTGTACCGCGCTGTATCCCTGACACGCCCGGTTGAGCTGTTTTGACCAGACTGCTCTATTCTACATAGGCAACATGTCCGCGGCATTCCTTTTTAACAGGATGGCACTCAGTCGCTTTCTCGACCCTTGTCTGCCTTACGAGTGGTTTTCTTCCTAAATCCCTACTCTCCGTCGTTCCTGGTCCCCTTCGGACCGCTAGTAACTTTTTACCACAGCTCTCTATCAGAATTCTGCAGATTTCTGCCCTCACGCATTTGAGACAGATATCGAATTCTGGGCGCTTTCTCCCACGCGGAGGCTTCCCCTACAGAAATTTCCAAGCTTGCGGGAAGCGTGCGACTAGCTTGCGCAAGCTTGCGGCATGCTAGTAACTAGCATGCGGTTAGCTTAATAAGCGTGTGATATGCGTGCAGAGTAATAGTTAAGCGATCTTTTAGCGAGCAGGGACTGTTCGCTAGCATGCACTCGCTTATTAAGCGAGTGCCCTTCTAGTCGCATGCTAGTTACTAGCAAGCGGCACGCTTAAATTTCGGTAGGGGTTCTGAGATATCTCGCCTTCTCAGATTGGTCGATTGATCACTTACTGAGCCTTAAAAGCTTCAGTTTTCCGATCACGATTCTTGTTGAAATTTTCAACAAATTTCGATTCTTACGCTCTAGTCAGCAGGCGATGTTGTTCTCCTGACACTAGGCCGAGGGCCCATGATACTTAGTATTCCTGAGTATACAGGGCATTCCTCTCGAGGACATTTTTGAGGGCCGCCTTTTGGCGCTCAACTAACTCCTTCACTTCTTTCTACTTGAAGGACATTCCGTCCAGCGAGGCGAGATTTGCTGCTTCGGCGCTTAAAGCAGCTGCGACTTTTTCCCCCTCTCCCTAAATTTCGTTGTTTTTGTTTTTTTCTTTTAAATTTTCTTAGGCTTACAATTGAAAACATGCCTCCCTACGGTTTGAGTCCGTGCTGGTCTAGCAAATCAAGTAGATGTATGGAGTTATTGAAGTAAATTATGAAAATACTTACCTGATTTTCTTATTTACGAGATAACTCATACATCTACTTGATACCCTCCCACCGACCCTCCGCCTTGCGTAGCAACATGTTTCAACGTATGGGCTTGCGAAAGGTGAGGAAGATGGACGCTAATTGCGCGGTGATCATGGGTAGTAAGCCTGAACGGGAGAGGGCGCGCTCGCGCTTTTTAAATCCTTGGGAGTTCTATTCGGGTATGGCAGTCCAGAGGGCTGAACTAGCAAATCAAGTAGATGTATGAGTTATCTCGTAAATAAGAAAATCAGGTAAGTATTTTCATAATTTGATTGGGAAATCATTCATGCTATTTTATGCGCAAAATATTCATAAATCACAGAAAATGCCTCTTATTTTTTGACAGATTTTTTGCCCTTCCATCTGGTAGAGCTGCATGGAGTTCACTAAACTTGTAGACAGAGATTTGAAATTTTGACAACAAAAATATTTATGCTAATATATGAGAAATGTGTTCATATTCACAAAAAATGCATCTTTATTTGTTGATCAATTTTAATTTTGTTTGCTTTATATGATAGATCTAGATGAGGATACAAAATTTCTATAGACAGAAGTTTGAAACTTATTAAATATGCTAATTTATGCATATTTGTCAAAACTCACCAAAAATGCTTCCTATTTATTTGCTGACAGTAATTTTGATTGTTGTTTCTATGTGAGATTTACCAAGGTTGGCTAAAACGTATATGCTCATTCATACGATATTTTTATTCATGAGTTGCAAAACATGCTCCTTCTCTGTCATTTCTTCATCAATTTAAATTCTGTTTCCTCAATTTATGTAGCCAATATCATTAATATAATTCACTTCAGTGTCAACTGTGCTGAAATAAAAAATGTTAAATTTCGTTGCAAGATGCCGGATGAGCTCCACATCAGTAATGTGCTAATTTAACAAAGCTTTTCCAAATAGGATAATTTGCCTGAATTCACAATTAAAAATGTATGCTACTATTTGTCGACTGTTATTTTGCGCGTCATACCCAAAATTTCTCAAAAACACGATTATAATTATGTATAAAGTCAATGTAAATTGCATTTTAAGCGTAAAATCATAAATGCATATTAATTTTTATTTTTGTTGATTTAAATTGGTATATTTTATGCTATATATGATAGCAAAAGGATCCACAGAAAGTTCATAAAAATACATGAGAATAAAAAGAACAAAATACATAGGAAATTAATTATGTTTCCGCAATATTATTTTTCATAGATGATTGTTGGTAACCGTTTGAAATCATTTTTTCGCCCTCTCTTTATACAATTTCTGGTCTCATTTATTCACATGTCAAATCAACAATATCTCTTTTTCAATTGAACAAAATACAGAATGTTATACAATAAATTACGCTAACGTACAAGAAAAAATACAGATTTTCTGAATAATGATGACAACGAATTGAAAAATAATTCCAATCCTCTGATGACCCTTTTTCACAACTCAATATCTCTATTATATAATTGGATTTATTGCAATAAAACTATCAAATACAACCGCAAGCAGTCCAAAGACCGAAATATGTGACTGCTTACAAATAAAAAAATAAATACAATACACCAATTCATACAAACGAAATATCATAAATCCATAAAAAAAACATAAACTGAAGGAACGGGAAATGAGGCCCACATAGAAAAATGAAAGAAAATGTTGGGGGGGGGGGGCAACCAGGACTCCAAAACTGTCCATTAACAAGAGCCCCAAATCAATATAAAGGAACACAAAACCACACACAAATATCCTAAACCTCAGAGGTTCTCAGTCCTGCATAAATTACTTTAAATAAAATACCAATAATCATTACGCAAATACTACAAGCAGAGGTTCAAATAAAGAAGAAATAGAGAGACTGATATAGCATGAAAGAGGAGAGGAAGAAGATAAAAAAAAGAAAGGCAAGCGAGAAATTGGTCAAAAGAAAAGAGAAGACGAAAGATGAGAAGAGAAAAGAAGGAACCTTTAGAATCAGAAAAGAAACTCATTTAGATAAACGAAAGAAGGTGGGGGGGGGGGGGCAAAATAAATATTAATGCTTCGGTGCGTAAGTTGCATCAATGGAGCTGGTTCTCTCTTTGATTTGAAACATTGATATTTGTTCACCCTTTATAGCCCACCGCTATTATAACTAAAATGGAAAATGTCAAATTCGTCTGCTGCCAACTCGTCCACTCACCACATGGTCTACCTTCATTTAGTCTGATGCCATTGTGTCCAACATTTCGTCTAACAACCATTTGGTCCAATCATCATTTTGTGTAATCTCCAGTTCGTCTGTAATCATTTTGTCTCATAACCAGTTGGTCTAACATCCATTTTTTTAATTCATTTCGCCCAATTAACACTTAGTTCAAATACACCAAAATGGTAAATGGACTAAATGGCTATTGAAACAAATAGTAATTAGACGAAACGGTGAGTGGACGAAATGACAATTAGACCATGTGAATAGTGGACGAACTGATGGTATACCAAATAATAGCAGACGAGTTGGTAATTGGACGAAAATAAACCATTAAAAAGAATCGTCCTTGATACGCTCCCGTCGCCGAAACTCCCTTACGTCGCTGAGCTAACTCGCCGACGATCATGATGATGACTTGTAATAAGACGCCAACTATTGATAGAGTTCAACCGCATATGCATATTCGTCATTGTCATCAATAACGCGCCTTTGCTTCTTAGGAGTAAAGTGCTGCTGTTGGTTCACAATCTTTTGATTCTCATAGGTTTCTATCTTTCCTTTGATTCGATGGTCAGTTCCATATCTTTCATTTTCTTTTGAGTTGACCTCTTTAAGTCCAATTCGTTTTGATGTGTGCTCTTTCCTGTACTCTAAAAATTCATTCCTGTGTACCAAAGCGTAATAGTGAACATTCTTTAGCAAGCGAAATCGCATTATTTTCAATGCACCGCTGATATTTTATAAGTGATAACGTATTTAAACTATTAGCTACAGGCCTACATATGGATATTTCGATTTGGTCTGGAAACTCACTTTTGTTAGGGCCGTTAGATTAAACAAAACCATAATAATAGGCATTTATATAGTGCCACCTATCTAGCAATATTCTATTCCGTGGCGTGTTGACCATGGCCGTACGCAGAAAATACTCCGGGGGGGGGGGGGGGGCAAGACACGTAAACTTTTTCAAAGAAACTCGAAAGCGAGTGACCGGAGCGACCATGCCTGTCGGGGTGCTTTGCATTTTCAAAAGTAACATTCAACTTTTTGGTGATTTTTGTGAAAATTTTCAGTAAAAAATGAAGGCATTCAACATTTCTGGGGGCAACTGCCCCCCTGTTGCGTACGGCCATGAATAAAACAATCTTCCCCCTTAGCTTCAATCCTCCCTTTCTACGAAGATCCCGTGTAGAAATGAGTTTGGTGAATTAGCATGTAGATTTAGTTTTATGAAACCATGGACTTATTTTAGTTTCATTGCACAGGCCCAAGTCAGTTACTGGAGTTAGGATAGGTGTTATGGTGCTATGATAGACAGAGTAGCTCGATTACATTATATGAATGTTTTAATACAGTTGATACTTGATATAGTAATCCCTTTTGCAGCTCTTACAGGAAGCTATACTGGGATGATTGAAGTGAGCCACTGGAAGAAATGTCATGAAGTGCAGAAATTGGTGATGGATATTTGTGTATATGTAAAACATGCTACATGCTATGTCGAGTAAAAGTAAACTGTTGATCTAAATACTCACCTGAGTCGCATGTATAGGAGGGTGACGACTATCCCATACACACCGAGAATAATTGTCACTAGAGCAAGTCCAACTTTCAATCCTGCAAACATTGGAAAGGAGTAGAAAATACATAGAACATAAAAACACCACCACTACTACTATTACTACTTATGATACTCCTACTTCTTAGACGACTATTCTTGTATTTACTACTTTACTACATGTACATCTACTTCTGCTACCACCATTTCTACTTCTACGATGGCTACACGTATTACTACTTATTCTACTACTACTACTAATTCTATTATGACGACTTCTCCTGTTTACTACTAATATTATTACTACTACTCCTATTACCACTTACATGTATGTGGCACTGCTACTACTGGTTAACCAACTACCACTGCAGCTGCTGCTCCAGCAGCTGCTGGTATACTCCTGCTATACTACTACTTTATCTACTACTTCTACTGCTGCTGTTGACATGGTTGAAAAGTACTGCTACAAGTGTTACATGTACTGCCGTTGCTACCAATCGACATTTCATCTTTCGTATCAATAGATTTCGAGGAGCAGTTTGTTGGTGATGCTTACCCCTAAAGTGGCACAGAGGGGAAAAGGAGTTTGAGAGATGTATCAAATGCGCTCAAGCGAATGGCCTTGCACATTATCATTATGGCCCTCCTGTAATCAAATTGAGATTGCTTTATTTATTTATTTTTTTTTTGGGGGGGGCAATTCTTTGGTAAAGAACAGTCAGTCCGAATCCTCGACCCCATTCATGAGGCTGTCGCTCTACTACCTACGAACCATGTTTGATACGAATTAAAAATTAAAGAGAAGTATTAGAACAGGAATACCTGTGGTCTGGGGGCAAGGTAGACTAGGGTATGCAGTTGCCGTTGTTGATTGCTCACTGGATCGTGGTGTTATCGTGGTGATAGTAGTCATGGCAGCTACTGTGGGGGAACTTTGAAGGGTTTCAGAAGAGCTGCTCGTCGTCATGATCGTGGACATGGTTGCCGTATGGGTTGTCTGCGAAGTCCCAGTAGACGTCGACGCTATCGATGCGGTGGTCGTCGTACTAGTCATGGAGGTTGATAGAATGGTCGTCGGCGTAGTAAATGCCGATGTTGTCATGTCGATGGTTGACAGTGTCGTAGTACCCGTGTCAGTCGGGGAAGACGGCGTACTTGGTGTGTACGCCATGGAGGATGATACGATGGTAGTCGGCGTAGCCACTGGCGATGTCATTGTCATGACTGTGGTGGACATAGTCGAAGTACTCGTGTGAGTCGAGGAATACGACGTACTTGGGGTGTACGCCATGGAGGATGATACGATGGTAGTCGGCGGAGCCACTGGCGATGTCATTGTCATGACTGTGGTGTAAATAGTCGAAGTACTCGTGTGAGTCGAGAAAGACGACGTACTTGGGGTGTAGACATGGTAAAGCGGATATGTAAATGATGACACCGTAGTTGTAGGCATCACCGATAATGTCGTTGCCACGGTTGTCATTCTTGATGTGGAAGACGGGACGGTTGTGGCATTTGATAGCGAATAGTTTCCAGTTGTCATTGAAGCTGTAAATGAAAGTAGACAACTTATTCCATGGTAAAGTAGGCAAATCGGCTGCATTTTCATATTGTCCGGAAACTTTGATAAGAAATTATTATGAACAACACTTGTATACACCGCATGTGTTTGTAACGGCAGATGAAAAAGGGGAGGGGGTACTTCATTTGGAACATCCCAGGTAAAAAAAAGACATTTTTTTTTATTTTAGCATTGGACAGGTCGGCGGGACAGACAAAAAAACAAACAGTCCACACCCCCCCGTATAGAGTGAGTGTATAACAATCTCAGCAGTAAACCCTTTTCTTTATTTCTGCTCCATAGCCACCTTTCAGCAATGTATAAAACTAAGATTTTATCTGTTATACATAATATATAGTGCATGTACTTAAAGGTCAAGTCCACCTCAGAAAAATGTTGATTTGAATCAATAGAGAAAAATCAGACAAGCTCAATGCAGAAAATTTCATCAAAATCAGATTTAAAATAAGAAAGTTATGACATATCAAAGTTTCGCTTATTTTCAACAAAATAGTTAAATGAACGAACCAGTTACATCCGAATAAAAGAGTCGATGATGTCTCTCACTATTTCTTTTGTTTTTTATTGTTTGAATTATACAATATTTCAATTTTTACGAATTTGACGATTAGGACCTCCTTGCCTGAAGCACAAAATGTTAAAATAATGGAATTCCACGTGTTCAGGGAGGAATGAAACTTCATTCCACATGACAATGACGAGAAAATAACAATATTTCATATAAGAAAATACAAAAGAAATAGTGAGTGAGTGATGTCATCAACTCTCTCATTTGGATGTAACTGGCTCGTTCATATAACTATTTTGTTGAAAATAAGCGAAACTTTAAAATGCCATAACTTTCTTATTTTACATCCGATTTTGATGAAACTTTCATTGTTATGCTTGTTGATTTTTTTTCTTTTTATTCAAATCAAGTTTTTGTTGGGGTGGACTTGTCCTTTAAAAGATAAAAATGATGTATTACCCGAGAAAATATTGAAGGTATTCTATTCAGTATATTTCTTTTGTTCTTGTGTTAATTTACTTATTTACATGTACTTGTTTATTATTTACTACACGTATATGCATGTATATATATGTTTTTTTGTGGGGGGGTGGGGGCATATTAATCACTAAATGCAGCGTTATGTTTTGCTTCCACTTTTAAAGACGTGTCTATAAAATACGCTCTATTTACATGCGGGCATGTTTATCCCCGAAACACCAGTAAAAAATAAAAATAATGAAATTACCAATAACAAGATAATGAGAATAACAATGAAAAAAAAATAATGGCATGTCACACTCACCAGTCGTGGTTTGGGCACTGGTAACCTTAATCCGCGTCAGCATCATGAACGTCGTCCAGATGATGTGAACAAAAACGATGCAAAACGACCCCATGGTCTTACGTAGTCGAGATTCGAATAAGAAAAGCAAGAAAAAATACCAACTTTAAAACATGGAAAATATTAACTCCCAAAATGTAATTTTTCCTTCCAATAGCAACTAGACCTTCTACAAAATGCACTGCAGAGCAGAACCTCAAATTTTATATTCAAATGTTGACTTGGAATGGTATCGAGACAATACTTCTCTGACAAGCCCTCAAAGAGGAAGTATAGAAAATATTGTTTTCGTGTGACTGTTATCATTATTTCGATGCTGCAGTCACTCACACCACGAATTCGAATCCAAACGAACCGAGGATATGTCATTGGAAATGACGTAATTGATTTGGTCGGTCTGGAGTCGGTAATGCCGTTGTGACTACGGCAAAGCAAAACAGTTCAACTGCGTGGTGCAGTGCGACATTCAATGTGTATTTTGATGGGCACGGACCGTGACAAATTGTATGGATTTTTCCTTTGCTTTATGTGTGAAAATCTTCACATTGTTGGTAAAAGAAAATTCCGAAACTGAAAAAAGACTCCTTTATGGGCTGATATTTCCAGACGACAAAAGAAGTTCTGTAATTTAGGGGAAATCCCAGCAATGGCTGCACTCTGAATAACAGGCATTTTTTTGATAAATTAAGATTGGGGCTCCGTAACACAAAGATTAGCGATGAATATCAAATATGAGAGAACACTTCTGATTAGTTCATTGCCAGTATATCGCGCCAAATGAACGGTCATGTTTGGTCAGTTAATTTAACGATTTATCGCTAATCTCTGTGTTACAGAGCCCAGCAGGTGTCAGTGGCGTAGCTAGGATTTTTTTCCGGGGGGGGGGGCACTGAGGGGTCCTTGCTTTTTCGGGGGGGGGGGGCACCATTTTTTTAGGTGTGTGTGTATGTGTCACAAGGGTGAATCCGACTTTCGCCAATAAGGGACGGGGCCCGAAATTATCTTCACCTATATTTTCCCCGATCAGTCACTTCTTAGTTTTATTCTTATAAAACAACATGAACATGAAATAATCTCATAAGCCTTATAAAAAGTGCGAGCGCGAAGCGCGAGCGATTTTTTTTATACTTTCATGTATTTTTGTCCTGAAAATTTAGTATTATGGGCAATGTTATGTGTGAGACTTGAACAAGATTCGTATGTAACTAGATGGTTACTGCGAACGACAAGCGCGAGCAGAAATTTTTAGTAACTGTTGCGCATTATCGAAAAGGGACCTGTTTAGGACTGCTTACAGTTACCCACGAAGACTATATATTTATAATGCGAGCACAAAGCGCGAGCAAATTTCTTTGACATGCCGACCTAAAAAAATTGTCATTCTGAGCACTTTTTGTATTAATAAATGGGATAGGTATGTAACTAAACGATTGATGCGAGCGAGATGCGCGAGAAGAAGAAAATTTATATTTTAGACCTAAAAGCGGGACACTATTCATATTTTTGTTAATCATAAATAGGATATAATTAATTGGGTATCATTAATAATGTGATCGTGAAGCGTGAGCAGACAATTAAGTCTAATGTGAAACTGGATAATTTAAGTACATTTTAAATGAAGAACGTGCATGCTATCACGCATGTTTTAGATTTAGACCTAGATTCTGGGCATTCAGTTTAATGGAACATTATGGAATACACGTACACAATATAGGAACTTGGAAAATCAAACATTGTGACCACACAGGGTCAGCTTAAAATGATGATATGTAGACCATAAACGGACATTTTACAGAGCACTTAAGTTTGTAAATGAAAAAAAATAATGAAAGCTCGATGTCCTAGCTAAAATATGTTTGTATATTGAGCAAGATATCAATCTCATCGAACAGGCAATTCTGGCGCGAAGCGCAAGCAAAAATGTTATATAGTAAGTAAACATGAAAGATTTTTATTTTTTGTTTGGCAAGCCTTCCCCTCACATTATTTCATTCATTTGTCTTCCTCTTATTTTTCTCTTCTTTTTTTATTGTGTCTTTTCATTCTGTCTCCCTTTCTTTTTTTGGGGGTCTGCCATTTTTTCAAGGGGGGGAGGCAAAGCAATTCTCAGGGGGGGGGGGGGCACGTGCCCCCCTCCCCCTGCAGCCACGCCACTGGCAGGTGCCCGCGGAGGGGGGGGGGGCACTTACATTGACGAGTGGATACCATGCGCGACCAAAAAAAACACGTAAAAAGGATGTCTTTTTCACGACAGGGCACGTTACGTACGTAACGTGAAAAGGGTGTGAAAAACACAAAAATAATGAAAAAAGGGTATTTAATTCGCTAGGGAGATTACGTGTTTAGGGTCGAATTTGCGGGGATGATAAAACAAAATTAAAATGTTTTATAAAGGATGTCCTTTTTGCCCCAACACTTCGTGTTTAGAGTCCGATTTGCGCGAGGTGTAGAAGGTGGGGTCGTACTAAACCAAATAAGGTAAAGCCGACGACCGAAGGACCCGTCACAAAACATTCCTGTACTTGTTTAGGGGTTCATTTCAGGGAATATTTGCCAAGAGTGTCGTTTTGTTTCCAATACTTGTTACGGGTAGGTTTTCGCACGTCAATACTTGTTAAGGGGTGCATTTCAGAATATGGAAATTACGTATTTAGGGTGCTTTTCGAGACCCCATGGTCGCGCATGGTATCCACTCGTGAATGGAAGTGGCTCCCCCGGGGGCAGGTGTTACTTTGAATTTTAGGCATGCAGAGATACAAGTGACGAGTCAAAATCTGGCCTTGCTTTGAATTCTTATTCAGTTAATATTATTTCTATTTAATGTTTATACCTCAGTCACATTGCTCTACGACGACCGTACGGTGGGTTACAAACAGCCATATTGACATTTGTTTTGTAATTGCTACATATTGGTGGTTTGAAAAAAAAAATAAAACGGTCTGTTTTCGACTCGCCGTACGGCCGCCAGAGAGTAAATTTGACGGAGGTATAAATGATTCAAATTCAAATCACGTAGTTTTGATTTAATATCTTCAGGGTATAACTATTGTAATCCATTAGTAAAGATCTTGGTTTTAATCTCGCCTTCATTGCAGAGTGAAACTATAGGCGCCGCTTTTCCCATGGCGGCGGCGGTGTCGTGAACATGGAATCTTACCCAAGGTTAAAATTGTGAAATTTCATCATAACTTTGCTCAAAATATATTGATCTAGTTCATAAACCTTGTACTTTGCATGCTTAGGGTAATGGGGTATCACTTAACATCCTGCCTGAGTTTCGGGTTTTGACCAAGGTCAAAGGCCATTTAGGGTCAACGAACTGTGGCCTTGTTGAGAGTGTTCACAGCAAAAACTGTGGTGTTAACCGGTGTACATAGAGGACCACACCAGTTATTTTACACCAGTGTTAAATTGGTGGTTTTAGTTTTACACCTATAGGTGTTTTTACAATACCTTTTGTTACATTTACACTCTTTGTTGTTATGTATAATCTCTAGGGTGTAATTTTAACACCTCAGTGTGTGGTCCTCTATTAACACAAATTGGTGTCAGTTTTAACACCGCAGTTTTTACAGTGTTTGTTGAATTGCCATTGAGAGTTTATGGATCTAGTACATGAAACTTGGACACAAGTGTCACTAAATATCCTGTGCTAGTTTCAGGTCACATGACCAAGGTAAGAGGTCATAATAATAAGGTCAAAAGATGTTGGCTCTGTTGGGAGGATTTTGTTTAATTGCTATCATGACCTTGAAAGTGTATGTGTCTAGTTCATGAAACAGCCCCGGTATTCGAGTATCATTGAACATCCTTGAGTTTCAGTTTACATGGCCAGAGGTCATTTAGGGTAAATGAACTCCGGCCATGTTTGGGGTATCGTTGAGTATTCATTATTGCTTTCCATGAGTCTTGGGTCACATGACCAATGTCAAAGGTCATTTAGGATAAACGAATTATTATATAAATGGTATTTTTGTGAATAATTATTTAATAGTCGTTTTCAAAGTCGTTACTGCAACGATATTGAATGGCGTAATGCAGGGCAAGACTGCCGGAAGCGTTCCACTCGTTTTTGTTTTGATTTGTTTGTTTTTTGTTTGCTTTTTAAATTTCTCAGGACCAAAATAGCCTTCATTTTAAAGTGAAAACCTTTTTGTCCCTGTTCGCCGACATGCCATGGTCGGGAACCGAAAAACCGGAGTTTCGCGTATCTACCTGGTCCGGTCACAGCAACTCCATCAATCGGGCAATGGTGGAAATAGGTCCGGCGCCATCTGTCGGTGATTTCTTTTATTTTTTAATTATTTTGCACCATAATAATCAATGGGCCTACAATTGATACGAGGTCATGTACTTTACCTTATATTTGATTGATTTCCAATTCTTTACCAGATAGGCCTATTTCGCTCCAAACAACCACTAAATTACCATAAGCGACTATCGGCAATCTAATTCTTTTAATTGCTACATCAATTGAAATATATTTTTGCTGCGTTTTGGGAGGAAGGAGAAGGACCTGAGGGTGATTGGGGAGAGGGGGATAATGGCTCGGTGTAAAAATGGCAGAGGTAAAAATGGCAGAGGTAAAAATGGCAAAGGTAAAAATGGCAGAGGTAAAAATGGCAGAGGTAATAATGGCAGAGGTAAAAATGGCAGAGGTAATAATGGCAGAGGTAAAAATGGCAGAGGTAAAAATGGCAAAGGTAAAAATGGCAGAGGTAAAAATGGCAAAGGTAAAAATGGCAGAGGTAATAATGGCAGAGGTAAAAATGGCAGAGGTAAAAATGGCAAAGGTAAAAATGGCAGAGGTAAAAATGGCAAAGGTAATAATGGCAGAGGTAAAAATGGCAGAGGTAAAAATGGCAGAGGTCATAATGGTATAGGTAAAAAGAGTCTTCAACCCCCATGAAAAAAAAAATCAAAAAGCCCCCGCATGTAAGCCCTACATAGATTAACTAAGAAAGGTTTTAAGAAAATAAAAATAATGGAAAGGGTGACATTCTTAAAATCATAGATAGATCGTCTGCACCAAATTGATAATCTTTTGGCTAGAATATCCTATTTTTCTGGACTCTCATGGATGGCCTTCTCATGTCAAATCGCTGTATTAGTATTCAAATTTGAAGCACACTCTTGATCGCGATTGAACCCGGGGGGGGGGGGCACTTCCATTCACGAGTGGATACCATGCGCGACCATGGGGTCTCGAAAAGCACCCTAAACACGTAATTTCCATTTTCTGAAAATGCACCCTTAACAAGTATTGGCGTGTGAAACCCTACCCTTAACAAGTATTGGAAACAAAACGATACTCTTATTGGTAATATTCCCTGAAATGAACCCCTAAACAAGTACAGGAATGTTTTATTGTTACGGGTCCTTCGGTCGTCGGCTTTACCTTATTTGGTTTAGTACGACCCCACCTTCTACACCTCGCGCAAATCGGACTCTAAACATGAAGTTTTGGGGCAAAAAGGACATCCTTTATAAAACATTTTAATTTTGTTTTATCGCATCCCCGCATATTCGACCCTAAACACGTAATTTTCCTAGCGAAATAGATACCCTTTTTTCATTATTTTTGTGTTTTTGACACCCTTATCACGTTACGTACGTAACGTGCCCTATCATGAAAAAGACATCCTTTTTACGTGTTTTTTTTGGTCGCGCATGGTATCCACTCGCCAATGTAAGTGCCCCCCCCCCCCGGGAATTGAACTTAATTCATTACAGGGGAAGTTCAACCTCGGTTAAAAGTCATTGTAGAATAGCAGAAAAAAATAAAATGATAATGGTGAGGGTTTTAGGAAATCAATCAAAGATTTAAAAAGCTATACTTTTATATTTCAATGGTGACGTAATTTGCGAGCAGCTTTCCATATTTGGTGTATAGAAAATATTAATGAAATGTAATTTTCTAGAAAAATCCAAAAAAAAATTATCTTCAGTTTATATCAAGCGACAAATCATTTCACTGACGCTCCTGAAATATTTTTAAAGCAATTATGAACCATTTTTTAGTGCATAAAATGTCATGGGGCAGCTTCCCATATATGACGTCAAACCCTTTGGGAACCTGGCATCCACTTGGACTAGCTGCATTGAGGTATTGCTCTATAAAGACTGAACAATAATTGTATCATTTACATTTAACGTATCACATTAATCAGGGGCAGATCCAGGATTTTCCAAGGGGGGGGGGGCACATTTTCCTGAAAAATGACATGCAAAAAAGTTTTCCGCCTACTAACTCGTAAACAAAATAAATAGCAAGCAGTAAAGGGTCTCGCTTTAAAAAGGGGGCACACTTGAGTTAGCATATTTGCTAAGATTTTAATAATTACCTCTCAAGGGGGGCCACGGGCCAGCTGTGCCCCATGGATCCGCCAGAGACATCACTGGCGGATCTGTTCATCATTATTACAGAATGTTCAGTTATTTTTTTTAATCCAGTTTAAATTATGAAAGTAGTTCGACGTAGACCCGAACTTGGTCGTTTCAGCTCGAGGGTTAGTGGCTGCATACATTGGTGTTTACATTTTAAAAATCGTTGGGTTTGTATGTAAAGCGTTCCTTTCATCGTACAGTCAATAATTGAAATCATTTTGGCAAGAAAATGATTGAGTTTAGATCTTAAATGATGAAAAACAACATAATATTTAATCAGTTTTTATAGCCCATTTCGTCGACAAGAATCCGGTCATGGATGATAATCATAATGTAGCCTATCTTTATCATTTTTACCATGCCATTTTTACCTCTGCCATTTTTACCTTTGCCATTTTTACCTCTGCCAATTTTACCTCTGCCATTTTTACCTCTGCCATTTTTACCTCTGCCATTTTTACCTTTGCCATTTTTACCTCTGCCATTTTAACCTCTGCCATTTTTACCTCTGCCATTTTTACCTTTGCCATTTTTACCTTTGCCATTATTACCTCTGCCATTATTACCTCTGCCATTATTACCTCTGCCATTTTTACCTCTGCCATTTTTACCTTTGCCATTTTTACCTCTGCCATTTTTACCTCTGCCATGAGAGTATCGTTTTGTTTCCAATACTAGCCCATTTCGTCTACAAGAATCCGGTCATGGATGATAATCATAATGTAGCCTATCTTTATCATTTTTACCATGCCATTTTTACCTCTGCCATTTTTACCTTTGCCATTTTTACCTCTGCCATTTTTACCTTTGCCATTATTACCTCTGCCATTATTACCTCTGACATTTTTACCTCTGCCATTTTTACCTGGCACCGGGATAATTGTTATTGCTACATACACTGTCCAGTGATTTGATTCAGCAATCCATAGTGCATTATAAATGCAAACATAAAGGGTCTTAATTCCAGGCTATCCTAAATTGAACCCAAGCGAGATTTCTCTTGCTGCTTGTAATTGAAGAGCGCCATCTCGGTTAAAACATTACAAAATTTCCAGTGATGGTAATAACCATCTAAATTTGCGATTTCTCCGTTTTCTCGGAAATGAACCACACAAATACAACATCTTAAATAACTCCTCAAACGCCGTGAACCCGCCCCACCCCCTTGTGTTACTATTCAGATCCAATTTAGAAAAAAAAAGAAAACAAGAAATTTAGATCTGTTCTAAATGCGGCCCAATTATATTCTGTTTCGGTAAACACCACACAATGAATGTGGACGTACAATAGGTTGACTAACCTCTACGAGTATTTCTAAAATTTCCGAGGTTTGAACGCCAAACATTTTTTTGTCATTTTTTTCATTTAGGACAGGTTCAACGACACTCCTACGATTGCTGTATTATTATGCTTGGAAATTTCACTCCGACATGATCATGATAAAAAATATACATCTATATAAAATGTCCATCATAATATTTTTGTTAGAAATAACATTTTACAAAATGAATTATGACAGTGCTGTGGCAAATCAACAATGATTTCATGTGCAAGGGGCATATAGACTACTTTATCATCTTTATGCGTGTTGGGAATGAACGGATAGCTATAGGTTTCCTAGAAAATAACAAATGTGGTTTTTCAAACAAAAAGAAAACCATTATGATGCAATATTATATTTCAATAATATTATGCACGGTTTGGACGCGTGTAAAACAACCCCCCCCCCAAAAAAAGAAGCATTTTCATTGATTGCCATTTACCAAGAAGTTGTAACCGAATGGATGAATAGCTTTTTAATGCCTGCAGATTAAGGACTTCATAGTTTTGCAATGCTGTCATGATGAACAACATGAATCAGCCGGTGATAGAAATAAACATGTTTATGTCGATATGAGCAATTCGAATCAATTTCACGCCTCAAGTGAGCCTCTTAATATGGCAATTTTCTTTGCGAGCATATCGTCTTTTATTTCTCGTCCATTGTCATGATCGCGTGTAGCCACGTGTTGTTGCAGAACAGTCAAAGTTGGTCCAGTTTCTACAAATTCACACCTTTCCATGGTCGTTCGTCGCATAGAAATTGTTTAATACAGGTTCGATGCCCTAAGGATAAAAGCAATTCTTATTCAAAATATAGTTAATTGTTCATCCCATATTTTGGCGAAACTTCCATGTATTGATATAATTTGTTATTATGCTGTTTACAAGTTGCAGCAACGCGCTGTTTCAGTTTTTATTATGAAACTAATTGTTTTTCTTAAAATCGGTATTTTCTTCCAACACGTTGCAAGGCTAGCTACCGTCATGGACTATTCTCTACCCAAGTTCATTGCCCAGAGGGTCACTCATAATATATTAGGAGGACAGTTTGTTGACCTCTCGGCCAATTTTCAACCCCTCCCGTAATCAATATTCCTACTATTCATTCCAGTCTTGTATTTTTATTTGATAACCATGGGCGGAAATCCCAGGGGGACAGGGGGACGTGTCCCCCTACTAAAAATAGTGGGGGGGCACAATGTCAAAGGTCCCCCTACTATTTGTGGTCTTTTATGACATACATGTACATCATTCAAAATCGAAATAAAACATCACTTTACTACGAGATGACCTTACTTTTTATCTTTTGGGATGATAACCTGTTTTTTTTTTGCTTGTCAAATTTATTTTCGTCAAAATTACCTTAAATTTGGGGTGATATATTTTTTTTGCATGTCATATTTTCCAGCCCCTTGTCCCCCCTACCTTTTGGGAGAGATTTCCGCCCCTGCTGATAACGTTTCTTATATATTTTTTCATAACATCGATTTTCTTACGAAGAGCGTTCAACATGTTCCATGATAATTTTGCAAGTGTTATTGCTCTGGTTTTCGCTCGAGCTAACTCGATCTATTGAATCTAACGATTGTCAAAAATGGAATGTAAGGGAGAGATGGTGGTCTTGAAAGGGATTATAATCTCAACAATTTGTATAACATGATGTTGATGAAGGAAAGTAGAGAAAATGTATTACCCCCATGCAAAGTTTTCATTTTTTTTCTTCTAGACTTTGGCAAGAACGATTTTAGGAAACATTAAAATCAAATTCATCAAAAATAAAATCCAATAAACCAAGCCATACACTGTTAGAAAAAATAAAAGAAGTTCCTGCAGCAGAGTCTCGAGAACACCTGTAATCTTACCGAATTGCGTAATAATCATTCTGTAAATTCATAAAACAAGAATTTTTCTGCAATTTAACAGAACAGGTCTGTTTAAAAAGGGGAAAAGGGTGTTTTATTCAAGAAAATTTGTAAGATTCCATACATCAAATACCAATTTCCTGTAAGATTACGCAATTCGGTAAGATTACAGGTGTTCTCGAGACTCTGCTGCAGGAACTTCTTTTATTTTTTCTAACAGTGTACATGTGTATTATGGTGTTATTTGTTGATTTACGCAACAACTTTAAAATTGATCGTTCATGACAAAAGTACTACATGTATGAAATCGATATGTCATCAAAATAAGGATTCAAGTCTTCGTCCTTTATTATTTTTTTGTTCGTAAATAATATCAAATTGAAATAACGATCTAACAAAATGAACCTATATATATTGAACAGCAGAACCAGCGAATGGGAGAGTCATAGTAATTACACAAATGATGCTCCATCAGCATCAGGGTAATTATGTGTCCAACCAATGTTGGGCATTTCTTTGGGGTATTTTTATGTATCCAGTGTGATGAAAATTTTGCCCATTCTAAGGTAATTGCTGCTTATTTTTTAACCATACTGGACATTATGCTTTCCGCATTGGGTAAAATACTGCCCCAATTTGGTTGGACATATCATTACCCTCGTGGTAATACTGCATGTTATTCTGGCATTATACTTTAACTTAAAGGTATTGTGAGCAGCCGATTTAAAAAAAATCCTCAAACCAAGATGAAACATGTGTACAAGTGCATGTATAGAAGTAATAAACCCTGAAAACAACCATTATTGAGAATGAAAAGCTAAAACTACAAGGCAAACACCGATTATGTAAATAGGCTTCTTATAGACACCTAAATATTACACATAAGTGTATGGATGAAATTAAGATGGTGTTTCTGGTCACTTTATATTTCAATTTTTGAAGCACTAAATAATCATTTTCGAACGCAATTTTTTCTGGGCTTCATTTTTGTAACATATCGCAGACACAGGTGACAAGTGTGACCTTCTAGCTCAGATTTTTTAAAAGTCAAACCAATGTTAACCAATCACTTTAATCATGTTTCATGTCGAAATCGTCTACCATGTCCACGGGGGATGTTTGTTTCAATCCACAGACGATATAGATTCCAAAACCAGTTATCCGCTTGGGCACATTGATTCTGGACGAAAAGCCCAAAAAAGGTAATTTAAATCGCACAATACACGTTACAAAATACGTAAGGTCATACACTGCGTCCATCAACTTATAGAATCGCTCGTGCGGAACTGATCGACTGCGTACCTCAAGCGTAAACAAATCGTAAACACGGACCGTTCCCCGCCATAGGTCTCTCGCCTTCTGCGAAGGTAACGCCCTCGAAGGCTGCTTGAATTGTACCGTGCGTTGACCTCCAGAAATACGTGTCAACAACCACTTATATGTAATCTCATAAGCACCTTGAAAATCATATTAGGAGCCTATGTACGTTTATTTCAACAGGGAGATGACCCTCGGCCCCCTCCATTTTCATGCAAACTGATTGAAAAAAGCCCGTAAAGCAGTACGTCAGACGTACCTAAAGTAGGTCCATGGTCAGACCTATGATAAAGGGTTTGCGAACCAACAGACTTTAATATTGGCGCCGTATTTAATATTCATGAAGCGGGAGGACGAGAAGGAGAATTAGGGGAGAATTATTTCCACATATCTCTAAACTTTTTTTTGTGGGGGGGGGGGGGCTGGAATAAGCACATCTTCATTGGATATATTTAAAAGTATGCTTATTCTATTCCCAAATACATGAATAAATATCTTGCTGCCCTGTCGCGATTAATCAGGTAGAGTTTTGCTCTAAAAGGTCAACGCACTTTAATAGTGATACATTTTGAAAGTCAATCAATTAGAGACCGGGTGAGCAATAACTTACGATGATTATTATCCTGATAACCTGCCTAAAAGCACCCCCCACACACACTTAGAACCCCTGACTTTATATGTTCTCCTTTCACGCAGACAAAACACGCTCTCCTAATTATTGGCTCTTTGACCCCTCCCCTACTGCATGCTTTCTTTTCCACCCCATTTTATGGTGTTCCTCCTCCCTGTGCCCTCCTTCCTTTACCTTCTCTGTACATGTATGTATTTGTATTGTTGTGATAGGTCGCGTCTCCCTTGTCCTTTTCCGCCCTGTCTACCCCTTTCCTTTGACGTCTAAAAACCTCCTCTTTCGGTATTATTATGATCATGAAATTAAGTAAAGGCCTAAAGTTCCTCCTCGCATACACATGCACACACACTCTCTCACAGACCCCTTCACACACAACACACCCACACACACACACACAAACTTTCACCCCCCCCCCCTCATAAGCACTCTCGAAAAAATATTGGGTAATAATTTGTCAAACCAACACTGGACATTTATATTTATTCAGTGGGATCAAGATTTTGCCCGTTCTAAAGTAATTGCTGCTTATAGTTTTAACCTTACCGAACAATATGCTTCCCGAATTGGGTAAAATACTGCCCAAAATTTTGTTGGGCACATATTACCGTCGTGAAAAAAAATGCCAGCCCAGACTGAGTGGATGGGTTTTAATGGGTTTTGAACACGCACTGTCCAATCTACATGTATTTTGATGAGTGTTACTTGAGGTCACGTTCATTCCCAAAGTCAGTGACATGGGGCGCTTGCACGCAATACGGATTTTCCACATCACTGGCTGCAAACGACAAGAACAGAAGACGTGAAATGGGTTTCAATTTGAGCTCCAAAGCTAAGGCAATTGTTTTCTAGGAATTGGGACAAATTTGGCAAAATTTGTCATCCCCGATGATGTCAGCTTTTAAAGGCATGTAGACAAATATGTATGTAGAGGAAGAGAGCAAGAGAGAGAGAGAGAAGGAATAAGGGCATGGGGTGAGATATATGTATCAGAGATGAAGGGCTTATCGCGATTAATACCATAACCTCTTAATTAGCACTTAAATATTCGTGTCCATCTATCCTGTATTTGATAAGCCTACTTTTAAATATTACAGAGTTTCAACCGCCAACAATCGCAGTAATTATTTTATTACCTTTTAAAATCGACCTACATTTCATCGTTTATTGTCCAGCAGTTGTTTACCTATACATGTATGATATTGGCTGCTCGCCTAGTAAAACACTTCCATCTCACACTTACCATGCTTACGCGGGAGTAACCATCACGGGCCAATGGCTTCCAAAACGTAATACTAAATATTAATCAATATTGTTTAAAAAAAACCTAACAAAGCAGCGGTGACCTCTACTTGAAATTGATTGACAAAATGGTGACAAGGCGTTGATTTATTCCGACAATAAGCATAAAGGAAGGAAAAAGAAAATATACGAGGACAAAATTACGGTCCGCTGGTTTATTTTCATTTTACACGCTTAAATGAAAAGAGGAATTTTATTTTGATATTATCTTAGATTTTTGTATGCAGAAAAAAACATAGGCATGAAGGTATTCATTTCTACATTAAAAGTATACTCTTATGACATGTATGCCTTGATGATGACATAATCATTATTTGGGAAAAGCGCATAATTTGATTAAAATGACTATTTTGTGTGAATGGCTAAACCCTATACACCACACTAGATTTATGTCAAAAAAAGTAAGATGTTTATGAATACAGATTCAAAATATCCGTGGACCAAAAAAAAAAATAAAAAAAAAGCTCACCATGCCTGTGGAAATGGCCGAATTTCATATTGATATCATACAAAATTATATCATGTTACTTAACTATATTTGAATTCGTCATGAGGACGTCTCAGTTTTCTTGAGCAACGTATAAAAAATTAATTTATTCACAAATTAACTTCTTGATCATGGGAAGATATTTTGACCACGACAATAATGGTTAATGAGGTAAGGATAGTCCCGATGATGATCATGAAAATGATGATGAGATGATAATGATTAGGATAAGTACAGTATTATACTAAAGATCCTAAAGGTACAATCAACATGATAAACGACAAGCAGAAGGAAATATAAATGGGTTTTGTACAGTAAGTGAGGGGCCCTGTGTACGTCTCCTACTCCAGAATAATACAGCTCATAAAAATTAAAAGAAAAAAAGTGTCATTTCCGCTGTTATTTATTCTGTTATTTGTTGATAGGTATTCCTTTACTCATCTTTATTACGTATTGTGTATTGGTTATGCTGTTTTGATTGACACTGTTTTTATTTTGATATGATATCGAAATATTTGAAATCATCGGCAAAAATAGCAACAAAGACACGGTAGAGAACAGAATAAATAAACAAACAAATACGATATAAGCTTTCAATCCGTCTTTCTTGCAAGTTTGTTTACATTTTCATGATCTATCAATGATAAAATAAATAAAATAATATTTTATATCGTTATCGGCCTTGGAAAAAAATTCCAGTGGTTTGAAAACTGCTTTACAGCTCCATAGTCTAACCTGGATTACATAATCTCGAAAATAAATAACTTGCTTAATTTGTGACGTTACCAAGGATTACTATAAACATAATGCACAAACATAAAAATTAAGAGTAGCAAAATAAAATAGTTTCATTTTAATTTAAAATGACAAACTTCTTTAATTTGTTATGCAAGTTAGTCAAACACACATTTTATTTAGGCAGTAATATTTGATGTACTTTCCTGTAATTTCCTCGATTGAATTTTAAATTATAAGGCGAGCTTTAATAAACCCCTCATCCACGCTACTTTCCTTTGCTTGTGTAGGAGGGAGGGACAAAACACGCCAAACAAATCAAAATATGGTAGTATTTACGTCTTTTAACACTTTTATTTACAACTAAAAGGGCCATGGCTGAAAATCGCCCCCCCCCCTTCCGATTGCCCCAATCTCGTTTAGGAATCTCGTGTCACGAGTCTCGACCCACTTGTGGCGGGGTTTCAATCAGGGTTCTTGCCTGCAGACCATTCCCCCTATAATCATATAGTCTGCAGGCACAGATCCTGATTGGAACTTTGATCAACAAGTGTGCCTCCACACAAAGACTAGCATAAACAAAACTGAGCGAGAGAGCCTTCAGTACACAAGTCATGAGTAGGCTGCACATTCAGACCCTTAACTCGAGTGAATGATTTGTCCAGCAGACTAATAATAATCGTATGCCATGTCTCCGATCAATTTCAAAGCGCCAAGTAACTTTTAGTTCGTCACCCGTGTGGTTTGGCGTGGCACTGGGCGGACTCGTGACCTGTATCAGACTAATGGCACGCATCTCTATCCAGAAACTACCCCACTGAGTTGACAAGTCATCACGATACTTCATGTCTACATGTATAAAATAAAGAGAGAGATAGGGAATTAGAGAGATAGAAATACCAAAGAAAGAAGAAGACGAAAAGAAAAAAAAAATCGGACGCCCCCCAAATCGTATCAACTTTGATTTTTCATAAAACGTCATCTTTAGGCGCCGCGGGGAGTTCTGGGGACAGACCCGACCGAGTTTCCGTCTTGTGCAGCAGGTGTCCTAAACACGCGACTGCCTTGGGGTGTCTGTAGGGGTATATGAAGGTCTATGTCATTGACACTGAGAAAGGTGCGCCAGTATCATGCCATTGTATTTGCCTCATGTATTTCTGAGATTTGTGAAATAAATTAACCTTCAACTTAAAAACTCGAAACCTATAAAAACAAACGAACACAGCAATCCTTACACGTTGTATATGCTGTAAGCCAAGGCTTTAAGAAGGTTATACTGATCTATCATTCATACTAATAATAATATCATATTTTACCCAGGATAATTCAGTTCGGAAAACTTTTCTCACAGCGGACCCTCCTTAACATTACCCCGGCTTTATAGCACGGCTAACTTGATCGGAATGTCTTCCTACCGGATACCCATTCACCTCTCGCGAGTCAATTTCAGCACAATGTGAGTAAATTTCTTGCTAATGGAACACACGCCCTGGGAATCGAACCCACGTTCCTCAGATTGGAAGACAAGAAACTTAACCACTAAATCACGACGCCCCCACAAAGGTTGTTTTAAAATTTGCATCCCTTCCGTGCTCAGTCGTATATACGGAAGGTGGATCTCTTCCAATTTCGAATGTTTTTATTTTGCCCAATCATAAGACTGATACGGTTTTTTTTCTGAAAGGTTTGAAAATACATATACATCATGTACATGTAACACTTGTTAGTATCTTCATGGCTTAACTATAGCAAGATGCTTCTCCGTAATGCCTATGACGGTTATTTATTTTGTCCTACCAAAATTCGGGATTTAGCGGGAATAGTGAAGAAGAGGAGGTAGCTATTCAAGGTCCGTTTGCATCATTTTTAAGTGAGGGTGCTGATGTAAATTTGAAAACAGCAAAACAAAATCACCTACAAAAATTGGGGTCCAATTGGTTCCCAGTAATTTGAAAAAAGGGCGTTTCACTACAAAATAGAGGTCATTTTGATGGCCATTCTTCCATTTCTACACATCTTCCAGAATACCCGGGGGTGCTGCCTATGGAGAATAATACACGCAACACCCCTGCTTCCCAGGACCATGTAATCATCATGGTGCCCCAAACTCAACAAGTATTCATGGCATTAAAGGTCAAGTCCACCTCAGAAAAAATGTTGATTTGAATCAATAGAGAAAAATCAGGCAAGCACAGTGCTGAAAATTTCATCAAAATCGGATGTAAAATAAGAAAGTTATGACATTTCAAAGTTTCGCTTATTTTTAACAAAATAGTTATATGAACGAGCCAGTTACATCCAAATGAGTGAGTCGATGATGTCACTCACTCACTATTTCTTTTGTTTTTTATTGTTTGAATTATACAATATTTCAATTTTTATGAATTTGATGATTAGGACCTCCTTGCCTGAAGCACAAAATGTTAAAATAATGGAATTCCACGTGTTCAGAGAGGAATGAAACTTCATTTCACAGACAATGACGAGAAAATCAAAATATTTCATAAATCATATAATAAAATACAAAAGAAATAGTGAGTGAGTGATGTCATCAATTCCCTCATTTGCATACCGACCGAGATGTGCATATAACGGTTTTGTAAAATGAAGCGAAACTTTAAAATGTCATAACTTTCTTATTTTACATCCGATTTTGATGAAATTTTCAGTGTTATGCTTGTTGAATTTTTCTCTTTTTATTCAAATTGGTTGCTCTCGGTGTATCGTCTGCGTATTTGCGTTAAGCACTTCGGAAATGCGCGTTGTGTCGTGGATATATACATGTATATGTTTAAGGCAGGGGTGATATTTTGATTTAAAAATGAACCATCGAAGAGAGCGATTAAAATACTATTAAAGTACAATTAAAACCTGTAACATTGTGACAAAATTCAGATTTAAATCGAAAAAATATAATTCACTCATTTATAAATATTAAAAACCGAGCCCTTCAGAACTTCAATATTTCGTTTGATTGGTTAAGCTACTGGTGTAGAACACTTTACTATCGTATAATTTTGCTGTTACTATGTGATATTGGAGTTCCGGATTTCACTTTGAGAGTGATGACAAAGCAAATGAGGGAATTGGGTGAGCCTATGATAAAGAGAGCAACCCAGTGTCTGACCGCTTCGTACTGGGGAAATCGTTTAACCTTAGACGACCCAAGCAGAAAACTGTTTTCAAAGCAAGACATAAACATCCCCAAAGTCAACGACACCGCGGGCGTTGAACCCGCCACTTCTTCGCTGATATAATCTATGACCTAGGCAAGGAGGAGACTATCCTAATCATGCTAGTACATAATTTCGATTTCAGATAGTCTTTTCTGAAGATGAAAAACACACAATCGTGACAGTATCAAATTCAAGTGTACACTCTAAATTTCAGGGATTTAAAATAAGTCCACATGGACTGTAGTTAGGGACCAATCGAATTCCGAATTTAGTTTTAATCCTTAAGACTTAAATCTAAATCTCAAATGATTTAAATTTAAATCTTTCGAGAGGATTCAAACTAAATCCGGTATTCGATTGGTCCCTAACTACAGTCCATGTGGACTTATTTTAAATCCCTGTAATTTAGAGTGTACCCTATTGGTGGTTGCTCCATGGACAAGTGCCACCCCCATCACCCGCCCCGAGCATTCGAATCTGGAAAGCATAAGGGGTGTGCAATAAACTATACCTGATGTTACTGAAGTTACTATGAACTATGTAGTTGATGATCTAGGTAACGCTCTGCTATTCGGTGTGCTTGGGAAATGCAATTTCAATTTCATAAAATGGGGGTCTTGGGCAAATGACGCATGAAATGAGGGGGAGAACGGGTTGGTCAATGAACAAAAAGGGTGAAAATGGGCTGCACATGCCAATACTGCCATGCGTGAGTGCCTCCCCCCAACGATTGGGCATGCTCATGCTTCGTCCACACTGTATAAAGTAAAAAAGTATTTATAACACTAGTGGTAGTCACTAGTTGTTTAGAAAAAAAAGAAAAAGAGCCGCGTGTTAAAAATGCGTAATCGAAAGTTTTTGCTTTTTATGTCGATATTGTTAAAAAAAAGGGAATAAGGCCCTCATTATAGTATAATTATTGTCCCATTTTTGCAATCACTTGACAATAATCACATATTGGGGCAGTGTCCTTCATGTCCTCTTGACCACCGAACGTAGTAGCCGTCATACTTGTAATCCGCATACATTCATAATTCCGAAGGTTCGTTAGTCCGAAAACGAAATGAGGTTCGTAATTCCGAAGGTTCGTTAGTCCGAAACGAAATTTATAACGAACCTTATTTTGTTTTCGGACTAACGAACCTTATTCGTTTTCGGATTATCGAATCTTCGGAATAAAGAAACTTCGGAATAACGCCACAAATGTTCGGATTAACAGACCCTTTTACGTTTTCGGATTAACGAACATCGAGGTATATAGGCAAATTACGTGTTTCGGAATTACGAACCTTCGGAATAAAGAACCTTCGGAATTACGAAGTGTAACCCTCGTAATCAGGCCCCTGGGAAGAAGGGTGGGGGATGTGGAATTTAGCTAGTATCTGAAAAGGACGACACTTTGTTTCAAACATTGGGTCAGTGGTTGGTGTCGTGTTGTGGGTGCTCAAGCATGCGGATAGGGTATATTTATGTATATTTATTTATTTATTTTTATGTCATGTATGTATTATTTTTATGTATTTGTAGTTTGTGATTATTGTTTGTTTCAATGCACTCTCTGTTAATAGGAGTCTGAGGACATTTTTGTTTTTTTTAATCAATGAACACGACAATAAAATAGTTGAATTGAACTGAAGTACAGGCTATTTCTCCATTGATGGCGAGAGTCAATGTAGAACGAGCTCCTCGAAAGAGAAACCCGATTTGAATAGCATAAATATAGCATATTTTTGTTATTATATAAAATTTGGATGTAAAATGAGGAACTATATAAAAAAAAGGTTATTTGCACGCAGCAGTGTTAAACAAATCTGCGTAATAACCAATGTATTCAGGCCTTATATGTACATTTATTTTTATTTATTTTTTTTTTTTGGGGGGATAACCAAGTCCATAAAACTACCATGAATTTATTATTTTGCAGCCATTTTGATGAAATGTTCACTGCTTGTCGTGTTTGCTGAAACATTTTGTTGTTGGTCTCCGCCTTTAAAGAAGGAGGGGCGTTACACTTACAAATCAAGTAATGTATGTTCTTTGATCAAAGTGTTGTATTTTCTGGAGACGATGCTTCTCCAACCTTTTTAAGTTTTCCTTTATTTTCCTTCATTTTCTTTCACTATCATTCTTTTGAAAGCAGACTAATAATCATAAGATGACAACGAAGCAACGACTGATAAACAAGAGCACGATCTGTCCAAATCTTGCACCTATTTCAAATCATGGTTGGTTCCCCGACATGGTCCAACATCTTGCACCCAATATTGACAAAAGAAAACAAAATGTCATAACGGACGAAACGAGTTGTTATTAGAAAGACAGTTGAGACACTTGAGACGATGATCAAGTAACAGCTTCATCGGTACTGACATCCTCTCTCGCGAGACTAATCAAACTGTAGTTCAACTCTGCGATGACCGCGCTGTCATATGGAAAAATTGACTAATTGGGGGAAATGGGGATATTAAAGGGCGGGGGCACCGTAGAGAGGAAAACACGGGGGCTTCAAGTTCAAGCCATGGCATATTTTTAAGTTATTGAGGCTGATGGATTTAATCCTTAACCCCCACCCCTCTTTCGTACCAAATGTCGATATGAGGAATGGAAATTTGTGTCGAGGCAAAATCTTGAGGGGCTGAGATTTCGACGCAGAACTCTTATGTTATTTAGTTCAAGCGATTGAATCGAGCATACCCTAAAAATATTACTGAATTTTCTTTTCCTTTAGAAAATAAATATGTTTTCTCCATAAAGTAAATAAAAAAGATCGACATAATCAGTAAAGTTATGGCCATAGCGACGTTAACAACAAGGCGGGTTCGCATTATTCATTTTTTAATGCAAAATAGGATATTGTTTCTCATAGGAACATTTTCGAAGGGACCGGGGCGCTCCAGCACATACCTGTAGCCCCTATCAGTACTCCCGCGTGCAATGTGAGCGTTATCCTCTTGACCTTAGTATCAGGACAGAAGGTATCGTCACCTCTGGTGAAAAGCCCCTAATAGTACGCAAAGGACATTCTGCTGGGTCATTAACAGGGCATGCTCTCTTGTTGTTCGGTGCCCCTGCCCCCTCATTGCACCCGTGTTACACATAACTTGAGTTCACAAGTGGATGCTTAGCAAGTCATGAACTGACGATGAGGAAACATGACTTGTGTCCCCGTCACCCAGTGACTGCCTCAGTCTGCTGTGCAAACCCTTTTCTAGAGTACAGGGTCTGAATTGCAGCCTACTCAGAATTTATTTTGATTCTTATTAATCTACCTAATTACTTGAAATTCTTTTTCTATTCTGGACGAATCTGTACTCACATTTTTTTTCAAATAAATCTACAAAATAATGAAGCTCCCCCTCAACATGCTCAAAAACGCGTCACCCTCAGTGGGTAAACAACCCACGGGTTCATGAACGTGGCGACCCTCTCTACCATTGCACCCCTATCGATCACGTAGTGACAGGGACTATGAAACTCACCTCGGTCATTGCCGGCACCAGCATGACCAAGGAGAGGGGGAGGGGCAGTTATTGGAACTCTTCTCCTCATGTCGGGCTTTTGTCATCAAATTGGGTCTGGTCGGGGAAATCGTCTGGTTAGTCTTAAAAAAAGCTTTGGAAAAAAAAACATACCCTAAATACGTTTGACCCTGCGATTGACAATTGACCAGTCTTTCAAAAGCACCTTAAAAAAAAAAATCGGTGTTTTTGATGCCCTTAACGAGTGCACGCGCGGGCCGCATCCAAAACTGGAAAAAGCACGCCTTTAAACGCGTTTGGGGGGGGGGTCACGCATGTGTATGGAAATGAAATATTTGACTCCCCCCGGGCGCGTAACCTAACCAATCGCGTAAAAGGATCCCCGAAATTCCCGAAACATCGAGTCCACTTTATCCGACCGTTTGTGAATTCGGCTTACAATTTTCATAAAACATCGGGTAAATGGACCCGAACATTCATACTGTAAATTTGACTGGAAATTTTGCACAAAGCGTTGGGTAAACTTTTTAGGAATTTAAGGGGCCCTTTTGTCGGATTTTTTTAAAAGCAAGTTCACACATAATTACCAAGAATGCATTTTGCATTTTCATTTATTTGAATGCAGAACAAAAGAGCATTGTAGATTAAAATGCCTTGCTCACTGGTATAGATGCCGCGGCCGGGGAACGAACCCCAGACTTTCTATGTATAATCAGGCGCCTTATAAATCACTCGGCCACGGCACCTCTGGTCGGGTTTAAGCGATTGCCCGACCAGGCGCGATAACACGACGTGATGGCACAAGCCCTTGTTTTCTGTCTGTCTGACTACGTTTCTCAACCTTTCTGTTTCTTTACCTGCCACTTTGTGCTTTGTGTGCTTTCGCCTTTCAAAATATTGGACAACGTTTTTTTACGCTGGTTTTATCAGATCATCCAGATGTATTTAAATGGTGTACACACATGTTTAAATCATTTACCATCTGCAGATTCCTCCTACGGTGATTCAACATTCAAGACTTTGATTTCATTTCCCTGTCAAAAAGAGTAAGCGAATACACAACAAATCCACACGTAGTGTTGTACATAGTTACAAAATACTTTATTGTAAATCGTACCAACATTACATGCCTTCTCGATCTCTCTTTTTTCATGTTTCCTTTATTTCTTAAAAAATATAAAGAATCCCTTATCCAATATCCATGTTTGACGTAACATTGACGTAATCACGCAATTGTAAACTGTATCAATTCATGAGCTGAAATTTTCGTTTCAATTTCCGATGGAATATTGCATGATAAGCGCCAAATAGATAATGTGAATTACTATTGTTATTATTATCATTCATTTATAAAATTACATTATATTTATACAGCGCTTAATACATGTTTCAGAGTGCTTTAAAAAGGGTTAAGTAAAGCACATAATTTAACCACACCTAAGATTAAAATGTTATTCTATTGAGAATATTACTATATTAGGAATAATGGACACCTTGAGCAAAATGAGTTCTGAATGGTCATTTTATCATATCCACGTGAAATATTAATGCTGTGAAACTTTATTTCTTCATGCATCTTGTAAACAGGAAATATTTCGATGATGTCAATGATAACAAAAGTGGAATACGACTTTCAGATTCATTTTAAAAACCTTTTTTTAAGACAGTTGTGTTTTCGTTTAGCGTTGTTTGCCGTGCTAAGATGAATGGTCTTGCACATCAAAATATAAATAGCCAAAACTTTTTTACATCTTGCTTGGAGGGCGACATTTCATGCACGTAATAACATACAAACAAACATAAGCTCGCTAACTGCATATTAATATTTCAAGAAAATTGTCACCGAAACGAGGCACAACTTAAAAAATCCACATCTTGTTAATTTCCATCAGATTTTAAAAGTATTTAGAGTGTTTCGTTTGATTTTCCTCGCCAAAATGTTTGTCCTATGATCATGATGATCGCACTGATGAGTAAACTAGCATAGCGCCACCTATCGCCTAGTCGTTGCCCTTTCACGGTGCTCATTAGCATGATTGGGTCTTGAGATTCCACGAAAATCTTCTATTAGTGCCATGGAATACACACTTTAATTAAGTTACTGGATGACTTAGGATCCCGACCACTTATGGGATTTCAACAAACCAGTCTTATGCTATAATCATTTGAACATGATCGAAGGTATTAACATTAAAACAACCTCTCAATCAAGTTCCACGAGCACTTTACCCTGTTAAAAAGTTTGAAATATAACTAAATAAAAATTGTGAAGGTTTGAAGAATCATGGACTGACGTCATATGCGAACAGCTTTCCATGTATCGTGAATTACATGTATATTAAAAAAAAAATAAAATGAGTTTCGATGTACCTTCAGTTTATATAATATGTCATACCCGTCCATCGAGGAAGACAGCTTATCTGGAACAAATAAAAAAAATAAAATTTATGCAATATTACATAGCATTTGTGGAAGGTGCCCCATATAAAATAATTTGAATTCTATACATTTCTTAATCGTAAATGGATTTTCCTAAAACCTTCACAGTATTTTTTTTGCTATTTTTACAACAAACTTTTCATCATGGTGAAATTCCTCTTTAATCGTTTCCATATTGACCCAGAAAGGCGTCAACTCCTTAAAAGACTCCTTTTTTAACCAAAAAACAAAACAAATGACAATAAAGAAAAAAATAAATAACTAGGTGGAGATTGTGGGCACCCGTTTTCATATCTTAAATCGAAGTGTTGGTAATATGTCATCACTTATCTCATCGATAGCCTACTGTTATTTGATGACCAGTGAATCAAAACGCCATTATTTATTGATTCAAAATGCTGGTATCAGCTAGGGAAAGTTATTATCTGAACGCTAATTAGAAATTGCCTGTTCTTTAATTATAGGTGAAAGTAAATGTCGGTAGGATATTGGACCATTGAACACGATCGCAAATATTGACTGGCATCAAAATGTCACTGTAATGATATGAAATATCAAAAAATCGTCCTGTTGTTGTCTTGTTGTGACACAACAACGGCGACGAGGCAGGTCTACGTTGGCTTATTACGGTATGGCCTTGTGATTATGTAATTGTAACTTTTACATACGTGTGTCAACCAGATAATATGTACAACGTGGATCGACCGTACACTCCAACAAAAAGTTTACCTAATATTGGGTAAAAATGGAAAAATGCATGTTTGATGGGTAAAAGGATATCAAATATCTTTAAATTTCACGCAGTGTTGCGTCGAAAGTTACCCTTCATATGCATTTTGCTCAATTTGGGGAAAATTACCCAGCATACATGGCAAATGTGCTTGTTCCATTTTTACTTAATATTGGGTAAATTTTTACTCTGTTTTTGTAATGTTAAATGAATAGATTACCCGGACCCGAACACCGAACCTCGGTATCGATCTGCAACTCCCCCCATGTTAGATTAATGTCGCATAGATCTACATTAGTATCTATGATCATGATGATTGTTTTTCTGGTTATTTCTTTGTTTTAATTATTGATGAAAGGATGCGCGTTCTTGGATGATACCGGGATCTACGACTTCATTCCCTTTTCGGAAGAAAGCATTACCAAAGGCAAAACATGAAATGACCAAGGGCAGACAAATGTTACAATAAACAACAAATAACAAAGTAAATGACAAATAAATAAATAATGAATAACAAAATCAACGGGTCGTGTGGTCCAGTGGTAAGAGCATTGGACTCATAATTGCAAGGTTGTGAGTTCGATTCCCAACTCTGCCATTTCTCCACTTTGATAAAAAAAAGCCCGAAAGTGATATCTGTCATCTATATGGTCAGCCACTTCGACTGATCAATCTATAGACGTAAAATGTTTCGTAGGTATATCAGCAAAATGCTGTCCTGTCGAGTTCCTGAGGGAGTTACCACAAACAGAAACAGAAACAAATTGGATTTACATAGCCCCAAATTCACTCTTTCATGTCTATAGAGTGTTCGTGGCTCTATTCAAGAATTGTGATTGAAATTAAGACTTGAAATAAATGTTTTTAGGTTTTTTCAGAGGTTATTTGATAGGTTTCGAAGAAGACTTCCATCGCTTAGATGATGAGTAAACAAATAGCTCCCCCCCCCCCAGGATTTGGCAACTTTGCGGTATTAAACAGAACTGGAGAAGCGGAGGGATCTTATCAAACCATGGGGGGGGGGTACATCCATTGTGTGGGGGCGTTGTGGTCTAGTGGTTATGACTCTTGTCTTTCAATCTGAGGGACGTGGGTTCGACTCCCTGTCCTGGCGTGTTTTCCTTCAGCAAGAAATTTACCCACATTGTGCTGCGCTCAACCCAGGTGAGGTGGATGGGTACCCGATAGGAAGAAATTCCTGGAATGCTCAAGCGCCGATAATGGCAACGCAGGTAAAGCCGCAGGGGTAATAATAGCAGCGATTTGTATCCGCAGGCAAAAATCGCTTCATAAATCCAGCTATTATCATTATTGTCCTATAGTTACTGCTGTCATTAATGTGTGAAATATGAAAATTACTCATCTCTATCCCATGGAGGTCAGCGATGTGTCTAGACGCTGAAGCGATCACACGTGACCTTCCATTTGCTTCCGGATCACCTTGTACTCTCGCTTTAAAGTTCAATTCTGATAGGGTTCATTGAAAACACAGTTGCCGAAAGTATTTCCATCTTTCGGTATCCATGGCATGGCCATTAAAGGAAAGTTGTTTCAAAGTTTCAATATCATGTTATATATTAGAAGTGCATCAGGAAGAGTCATATACAGAGTTCCTTGTACTGATATTGAGGTCATTATCATGATTATCTTTTTTTCACCACCATTTACAACTTAACATGCTTAAAGTGAACAAATATTTAACATTGTACACGATATCTTTACTTTGTTTAAAAGAATGTATTCATCGTTATCTTTATTATCAATATAATAATGATAATGATTATAATTATTATTATTAACGATAATGATAATAATTATTATTAATGATAATAATTATTATTATTGATGAAAATAATTATTATTATTAATGATAATAATAATTAGTATTATTGTTGTTGTTGTTATTTTTACACATTTTACACACAGAAGCTGTATTATAATGACTTAATCCCCTGTCGATATTTAATTAAAATTAATGTTTAGACTGTTTACTTTGGATAAAGTCAAAGTAATAAATTTGACCTTATTGATCGTCCTTCTAGGCGACCCAGATTGGATGGCTCCTCCAAAAATCGTCTTTGAATGTTTTTTTCAGATATACATGTGGAGCTATACAAATGCTCTGCATCATCATCATCATCGTCAATGGCGTTACTATCATAGGTCAGATGTGTACTATCTAATAAGGTATATTTGCAGTTTTAAGAATGTATTGATTTGTCATGTAAAACGCGGAAACTTATTTTCTTTCATGAAGCATTTGTTTTAACGATGGCTTCGTATTATCGGAAAAGGAGTAAAGTTTACTCGTGTTTTTAAACTGCGTTTTTGTCTCACCTGCGAAGCAAAGTGAGACTATAGGCGCCGCTTTTCCGACGGCGGCGGCGGCGGCGTCAACATCAAATCTTAACCTGAGGTTAAGTTTTTGAAATGACATCATAACTTAGAAAGTATATGGACCTAGTTAATAAAACTTGGCCATAAGGTTAATCAAGTATTACTGAACATCCTATGAGAGTTTCGTGTCACATGACCAAGGTCAAAGGTCATTTAGGGTCAATGAACTTAGACCATGTTGGAGGAATCAACATCGAAATCTTAACCTGAGGTTAAGTTTTAAAAATGTCATCATAACTTAGAAAATATATGGACCTAGTTCATGAAACTTGGACATAAGGTTAATCAAGTATCACTGAACATCCTGCATGAGTTTCACGTCACATGACCAAGGTCAAAGGTCATTTAGGGTCAATGAACTTTGGCCGAATTGGGGATATCTGTTGAATTCCCATCATAACTTTGAAAGTTTATGGATCTGATTTATGAAACTTGGACATAAGGTTAATCAAGTATCACTGAACATCCTGCGTGAGTTTCACGTCACATGACCAAGGTCAAAGGTCATTTAGGGTCAATGAACTTTGGCCGAATCGGGGGTATCTGGGGAATTACCATCATAACTTTGAAAGTTTATTGGTCTAGTTCATTAAACTTGGACATTAGAGTAATCAAGTATCACTGAACATCCTGTGCGCGTTTCAGGTCACATTCCAAGGTCAAAGGTCAATGAACTTTGGCCGAATTGGGTATATCTGTTGAATTACCATCCTAACTTTGAAAGTTTATGGATCTGATTCATGAAACTTGTACATAAGAGTAATCAAGTATCACTGAACATCCTGTTCGAGTTTCAGGTCACATGAACAAGGTCAAAGGTCATGTAAGGTCAATGAACTTTGGCCATGTTGGGGTTTTTTGTTGAATAACCTTCATATCTCTGTAAGTTAATTTATTGGTCTAGTTCATAAAAAGTGGACATAAGAGTAACCATGTATCACTGAACATCTTGTGCGAGTTAGAGTAGTATTCAAAGTCAGCACTGCTGCTATATTGAACCGCGTGATGCAGGTGAGACGGCCAGAGGCATTCCACTTGTTATTTTCTTCCACCTGCACATTGAATAAAGAGTAGGGTCAGATAATCAATTTTCACATAATCATTTGGTCAACCATCCAATCGGTGACATCTTTCTCCTTAAAGGGATGATCCGGACTTACGATATTTGTATCTCAATAAATAAAGTAAAATTCACAAAGCAAAATGCTGAAAATTTGATCAAAATCAGATAACAAATAACAGTGTATATTGAATTTCAAAGATGAGCATTATTCCAGTGGAACAGTTCAAGGCATGTCTAGTACTCATGAATATTCATTAGGTGGGCCGATGATGTCATATCCCCACTTATTCTTTTGTATCTTATCATATGAAGTCAACTTTATTCACAATTTTTATACCAAAAACTGAAACAATGGTATTGACAACTGTTTGTGTGCATTCGTTATTTCTTGCTGCAACTTATTTCATCATGACAATGGAAACACATCATTTACACATTTATGAACAAAAGAAAACAATTATGATTTCATTTAATAACATAAGAAAATGAAGAGTAATGACTACTATGAACACATGCTTAGAACCGTTTCACCGGAATGATGCATATTCAATAACTTCTTTATTTGTTATCCGATTTTGATCAATTTTTAGCATTTTGCTCTGTGAATCTCACTCTATATATAATGTCTTTTGATATATATATATCTTCAGCCCAGAGCATCTTTAAAGGACAAGTCCACCCCAACAAAAAGTTTATTTGAATAAAAAGAGAAAAATCCAACAAGCGTAACGCTGAAAATTTCGTCAAAATTTTGTTTTCATTTTGCTTCATTTTACAAAACAGTTATGTGCACATCCTGGCTGGTATACAAATGAAGAGAATATGACGCCATCTACTCACTATTTCTTTTGTATTTTATTATATGAAATATGAAATATTATAATTTTCTCCTCATTGACAAGTGATACAACGGTTAATTCCTCCCTGGACATGTGTAATTATACTATATGGTTCAGTCAAGTTGGTCCTTATTGTCAAATCTATGAAAATTAAAATGTTGTATAATTCAAATAATAACAATCAAAAGAAATGGTGAGTGATCGACATCATCAACTGACTCACCAAGTTGTGCATATCACTATTTTGTGAAAAATAAGCAAAACTTTCTTATTTTACATCCGATTTTGATGAAATTTTCAGCACTATGCTACTTTGATTTTTCTCTATTTATTCAAGTCGGCATTTTCCTGGGGTGGACTTGTCCTCTAATATATTTAACTTAGGTTTTCATATTGAATCCGATCTCCTGATCTTGTGGAAAGTATACCATGACATTTTCACTGACAATACTAAAATCGGACTGCCCTATCTTCTGCGAGAGTTCAGCATACTTTCAATAAATAGACAACCCGTGTAACTTGAAGGAAATAAAAACTTACTTGATGCATAGCTGAAATTCAACAAAATTAATGCCACATGGTATTACTTTTCTACTGGCTTTAAACTCTCGTGCAGGAACTTTCCCTATAGTATTTCTTTAAAGATGGAGATCAGTGAATGCCAATACCAGCAAGATGTTAAGTTTAATTAAACCTGGTGGATGATTTATAGTTCAATGAATTATTTTTATTATTTTTTTTTATGAGGTCCTCGTATCGACAACGTCCCTTGAAGTAAAATGTCTTGATGAACAAATACGTAAATCAATTAATGACAGGAAATGCCGTTGATCTGTTTTTGAAATAGACTTGGCAATTTTGCCCCTACCCTTTGTGGTCTTCTACTTTTTGTACTATTCATAACAGTCGCTAGTCTTACTATTAAAGGACAAGTCCACTCCAACAAAAACTTGATTTGAATAAAAAGAGAAAATTCCAACAAGCATAACACTGAAAATTTCATCAAAATCGGATGTAAAATAAGAAAGTTATGACATTTTAAAGTTTCGCTTCATTTCACAAAACAGTTATATGCACATCTCGGTCGGTATGCAAATGAGAGAACTGATGACATCACTCACTCACTATTTCTTTTTTTATTTCATTATATGAAATAAGAAATATTTTTATTTTCTCGTCATTGTCATGTGAAATAAAGTTTCACTTCTCCCTAAAAACATGGATTTCCATTATTTTAACATTTTGTGCTTCAGGCAAAGAGGTCCTAATCATCATACTCGTAAAAAAAAATATTGTATCATTCAAACAATAAAAAACAAAAGAAATAGTGAGTGAATGACATCGACTCTCTCATTTTGGATGTAACTGGCTCGTTCATATAACTATTTTGTTAAAAATAAGCGAAACTTTGAAATGTCATAACTTTCTTATTTTACATCCGAACTTGATAAAATTTTCAGCATTGTGCTTGTCTGATTTTTTTCTATTGATTCAAATAAACATTTTTCTGAGGTGGACTTGACCTTTAAAGTAGGATGTCCATTAGTTAGAATTAAAGGAATGGTTTCTATTCATTAAAGGGTTAATCCAGAGTGAACATACTTTGATTTGCACAGATGACGGAAAATCAGACAAACAAAACACTGAAAATTTGATCAAAATCAGACAAGGAATAACAAAGTGAAGACAATTTAAAGATTTGCATTATTTCGATGAAACCGTTCAGTGCATGTCATAATGAATATTCAGTGAGCAAACTAATGATATCTTATGTCCCACTGTTCTTTTGGATTATACGAAATTATATTTATTCAAAATGTATTCCCCAAGAACGAAACAAGTTAAATTGACTACTGATTTAGCGCATAGATATTCATTGCTGCAACTTATTTCTTTATAAAAGCGTTGTGGCCCAGTGGATTAGTCTCCGGGCTCTGAACTCTGGATTAGTCTCTGGACTCTGGGTTCGAATCCCAGCCATGGCGTTATTTCTTTCGGCAAAAAAATTATCCACATTGTGCTGCACTCGACCCAGGTGAGGTGAATGGGTACCCGGTAGGAAGAAATTCCTTCAATGGTCGAGCGCCCGATCAAGGTAGCCGTGCTGAAGCCGGGGTAATAATAATAATAATAGCAGGGCCCACTGGGAGAACAGTTTTCGGAACTGAAGTGGCTACCCTGGGCAAATATGCCATTATTATTACTATCATTAGTTTAAAGGAGACACATTCAAACATGTATGAAAAGATGAAACAATTATAATTTGATGCAATAACATATGAAAAGGGAAAATGGAGACGTGACATCATCAGCCCACCTAATGAATATTCATGCTGAATAGTTCCTACAGTCTTATGGTTCACGATCTTTTTATTCCGCATCCCCTCAACTCTGGAGCAATCTACCACAAAGTAGATTCAACAGAAAAAATCAAATCCTACTTTTTGGTTAAGTAGCCTTTCCCTTTGCATGTGAAGGCCCTGAACTATTTACAGTCTACTGTGAAATATACAATTATTTTTTATTTGCTGAAAGCCCTTCTCTCTTACTTTTTTCCTTATATTGTTATTTTTTTGTATTATTATTTTCATTATTCATGACGACGTGCATATAACTGCTTTCAAAAAATATTGCTAAACTTTTTAATTATTTTTAATCAGATTTCGATGAAATTTTCAGCACGTTGCTCGATGAACTCTACTCTTATATTTCGATATAAATATTTTCAGCCCGGAGTACCCCTATAAGTAGAAACAAATACTCATACGATTGATAACGTTAGGCATGAAAAGGAAAGAGGCACCCATTTTTATTTTTACTGCTTGATTTTTTACTCTTGATTGTAAAAATGTTTATCAGGACACACGATATTTTGTCTTTGCCTTAACACAGTGTACAAGAATGGCATGAGAAAGACGAGAGCCCTATTGGTCAATGTCAATATACTTTTGCCATTTACTACTACTACTACCACCACTACCACTACTACTACTACTACTACCACTACTACTACTACTACTACTACACTCTAAAAAATGAAGTGCTAATTTAGCTCTTAAAGAGCGTGTATAGTGACTGCACTTCGGAGTGCTGATTTGTCTAGTTCAAATTTGAACCTCCCCTCCCCACTTTTTTTTCCAAAACCATGTACAAAAACGTAAAAAATACCATATGATTGTGATTTTTTTGCATGGTCAGCCCCAAGCCCCTCCTCCCTTGAACTTGAAAACCGTTCTGCGGCCCCTGCTTCAGGGTAGCATGGATTAAAATTTCTCATTTGACCATGTTGGCATTTATTTTTTAAGGTCACTGACAGAACTTTCTCAACAAGCAAAATATGTTACTGCACTCTCCATGCTCTCGAATTTGAAAGGTCGCTGTACTATTTTGTCCCATATACAAGCAGGCCTGCACAGATATATCGAATATAAATGGCGATCATGTTTGGTATTTATGCCAGAAGTTGATTAGCAAAACAGTTTCATTTTCTTGTTTACATTTCTTTTTGTCATTTCTGTTGCATGTATGTTATTGTCTTTCTTCACTCCTTTCTTGGATTATAATGGAAAGTATACGCTTAGTTGCAACTCTATACTGATATAGCAAACGTTAGGGAAAGGGGGATGGGCTTCCGAGTGGATTATGTTCTCGTAGAACAAGAAGTATCGGTATTTGTAGATGTGGATACAAGTGAAAATGCAGTAGAAGTCGTATTGTTGTAGAAGTAGCAGCAGTAGCAGAAGTTGCAGACGTAGTAGCAGTTGTAACTGGCAGGGCAAAGACAGTCATCTTCAGTGCACTTTAGTCATGTCGCCTGCATGCCGGATCCTATTGACCTTCATCATATCCTGTATTTTAAACTAAAATAAAATAGGAGCACTATAAATGGTACTCAACCTTCCCGTTCCCTGTAATACCTTATCTATGGTTTATTTTGAATTCATTTAATGCCAATTCGTCCACTACCAACTCGTGTACTATAATATGGTCTACCATCAGTTCGTCCACTCACCACATGGTCCAATAGCCATTTAGTCCATAGACCATTTGGTCTAAGTGGACTAAAGTGATAATTGCCCAAAATGAATGGAAATATTAGACCAACTGGTTATGAGACCAAATGGTCATGGACGAAATGGTGATTAGACGAAGTGATGATTGTACTAAATTGGTTATTGGACCAAATTGGACGAAATCAGACGAAATATTGGACGGAATGGCATTTTGATAATAATGCATTACCATTCAAAGATGTACCCTTTTGTGTGTGTGTGTATAATACACCTGTCGCCATTCGCTGTTTCTCTACGCACACGTAATACTTTATAAGTTTGCGTTATTTGAAGGTAAGAACCTCAATTCCACATAAAAATATCATCCCTCTATTTCTGTCAACACTTCAGTAGGCTGTTCACCTACCCATTGTCTACTGGCATAAATAAAGGGGGGGGGGGTGATGTGCCAAAAAAAAACACGACTAGCCAAAGAAAATTAGAGAAAAGAAAGGGCAAGAAAAAATGTGAAATATATTTTTCACTTAATATTATGTCAAAATCTATCACAAAGTTATATTTTGTATCAAAAAATACCATTCTGGCTCCCTCGCTTCACTTGCAGATTTTAAGGGAATTTTCACCAAACGCCATGTCTGACGCCATCAAAATTTCTTTACGCCTCTACCATTTCCATAATTGTAAGTCACTTCTATCAAGTGACCACAGAAACGCTTTAAAATGAATGTGCCTTTGGTCAAACAGCTTACAGACCCGAATCAGTCACTATTTTTGTTTTCTGTTCTTAGCTATAAGTAGAACAGTTACACTGGTTATTATCAGCGTGGCGCTGTCTCCTCTCCCGCGGGGGGTTCCCCCAGAACTGTTCGACTCATCCTCGTGTTCAAGGAAAGACATCATTTCTAGAACAGGGCACACGCAATCCACTGCTGATTTGGGGACAGTAACTACTGAGGTCTGATGTAGATGGGAGCAATATTGAGGGCACGACTTGGCCTATTCGGCCAAATATTTATTGATGTTTTTTGTTTTAGTCACCAGCGATTAAAAAATGTAGACGTTTGTGATGTAAATGACAATCATGAGCACTTAATTTACTTAAAGGGGAAGTTCACCCTGAAGAATTTTTTTTGTGTAAAAATAGCAGAAAATATAATAAAAAAATATGGGTGAAGGTTCGAGGAAAATTCGTTAAAGATTAAGGAAGTTATAGAGTTCAAAGTTTTGTATTTGTGACGTCATAAACGAGCAGCTGCCCCATATGTTATGTAATATAAAATGCATTAATTTCTAATTTTGTATGGTTCCTGATGACTTAATTTTTATTTCTATTCATGATCGGGTGTGAAATTGTCTATTGATATACAAAAGGTACAGTGAAAACCATTTTCAATTTTCTGAGAAAATTACATTTCATTGATTTTTGTCTCACCTGCATAGCAGAGTGAGACTATAGGCGCCGCTTTTCCGACGGCGGCGGCGGCGTCAACATCAAATCTTAACCTGAGGTTAAGTTTTTGAAATGACATCATAAATGTCAATAACCAGCCGATTCCGAAATAGTCCCATCCCCTACTTCATAGATTTACTAAACGAGAACTAGATAAATTTGTTGCCCCCCCCCCCGACGATATGATTGATATAGTTTTCTTTATTTGCTATTGCTAGGATAGTCATCCTCATTCTACGCCTTGGCCCACTCAGTCTACTCTACATAATTTCTTGTCATACATGCATACCTTTTGTTTAATCTTCATCTTTAATCCTCTCTCTGTACTTTCTATCTCCGTTTAATTACCCTTCCCCTTTCTCACTTTTTCTGTCTGTCTCCCTATGCTGTCTTTATCCTTCCCCATCTTCTCTTTTCTAATATTTTTTATTCATACATGTACAATGTGCCTCATTGTAGTGTTTATATTTTGCATACTTAATATTTATTATATTCAATACAATTATGATTTAATTTACAATTAATTTGCAACAATTTATTTCCTTGCATTACAATAAGAAGTTCTAGTAATTTTATGTCATTGTATGTTTGTATTGAAGTATTTTTTCTATTGTATATTGTACACATGTTTTTATTCAGCCTTTGGCTGCGAGGCATGTTTAAAAAAAACATTATTGAATTGAACTTGGAAAGTATATGGACCTAGTTCATGAAACTTGGCCATAAGGTTAATCAAGTATTACTAAACATCCTATTAGAGTTTCATGTCACATGATCAAGGTCAAAGGTCATTTAGGGTCAATGAACTTAGACCATGTTGGGGGAATCAACATCAAAATCTTAACCTGAGGCTAAGTTTTTGAAATGTCATCATAACTTAGAAAATATATGGACCTAGTTCATTAAAGTTGGACATAAGGTTAATCAAGTATCACCAAACATCCTGCAAGAGTTTCATGTCACATGACCAAGGTCAAAGGTCATTTAGGGTCAATGAACTTTGGCCGATTGGGGGTATCTGTTGATTTACAATCAAAACTTTAAAAGTTTTGGGATCTGATTCATGAAACTTGGACAGAATAGTAATCAAGTATCACTAAACATCCTGTGCAAGTTTCAGGTCACATGACCAAGGTCAAAGGTCATTTAGGGTCAATGAACTTTGGCCGAATTGGGGGTATTTGTTGAATTACCATAACTTTAAAAGTATGTTGGTCTAGTTTATAAAACTTGGACATAAGAGTAATCAAGTATCACTGAACATCCTGTGCGCATTTAAGGTCACATGACCAAGGTCAAAGGTCAATGAACTTTGGCCATAATGGGGGTATCTGTTGAATTACCATCATAACTTCGCAAGTTTATTGATCTGACTTTTGAAACTTGGACATAAGAGTAATCAAGTATCACTGAATATCCTGTGCAAGTTTCAGATCACATGATCAAGGTCAAAGGTCATGTGAGGTCAATGAACTTTGGCCACATTGGGGATATTTGTTGAATTACCATCCTATCTCTGTAAAGTGTATTGGTCTAGTTCATAAAACGTGGAAATAAGAGTAACCAAGTATCACTGAACATCTTGTGCGAGTTATAGTAGTTTTTAAAGTCAGCACGGCTGCTATGTTGAATCGCGTGATGCAGGTGAGACGGCCAGAGGCATTCCACTTGTTTACCATTCGCTATGTAGGAATGCGGCTCGCATATGACGTCACAAATCAAGTAATTGAAATTCTAATAACTTTTGAATTCTTTGAATTTTTATCAAACCTTCAGCAGTATTTGTCATTATTTCTTTCTACTATTTTTACAACAAACTTTTGTCAGGGTGAACTTCCCCTTTAAAGATTTTATCATAGTATTCAAAAGTGATATAGTATTTAACCACTTTTTTCTGTCATTTTCTCTTTTTATTCTTGGTCGTGGAACATGTTTTTTCCGGGTCGGAAGCAGTGTGCCGAAGACCATGTCCATGTATTTTTCTGAGCTTTCGAAGAGATTCTGAAGGAAACAAATTATGTGGAATTACTCTCCATATTCTAAGAGCAACAATTGTATTATTAATCTTTCATACCAAAAGAAACGTGAGATTCACTGGACAGCTGGAGAATAATCTAACGTTACCATGGATACATCGTCCAAATATCAAAATGACCACTTTCTTATTTCCATACTAAGGGCGTGTTTATGCCTCCACTTTTCAGGCCAGAATCAGCGTATCCATAAACGTGATTATTCCAAAACACGGTTCTCTCTTTTCGGAACATTAGATTGATTTATAGATAGCATTATTGAATAAACCCATTGCCTCATGAAAACTGATGATTCATGTAAAAAAAATATGGAAATCTCAGAGTTCAGTAGTCAATGGATAAAACGAAGGTGAAGAAGGATTGAGTGCATTTAGAAGAAACCCTCTGCCATGCTTATTCTATAATTATGTCGATTAGATGCTGATTGATGGTGTTTATTTTTTTCAGAAGCGCTGGTCAGTTATCCATTCAGAAATTAAAAAAGGGTGCAATAATCATGTTTTCGTATCCTGTTTTGGATATTTATGGTGACAATTTCCACGAAATATTTTTAAATTAGTGATGATTAGTTCAACCCTAATTATAGAGAATTAGTAACTTCCACGCGTACTGCTGAATTTCGAGCTACAGGCCAAGGTTAGGAACCTCACAAAGACGTAAGACAGAGAATGGAGATGAGAGAGAGAGAAGATAGGGTGGGAGAAAGAGAAAGGTCGAGGGAGAGAGGGGATGCCAGAAAGAGAGAATGGTCCCGAGAATGGTAGAGGGAGATGGGTGGGGAGGAGGAGACAGGTAGAGAGAGAGAGGTGGAATGTAGATGAAAAAAGGAGGGAGAGGGTATGGCTGGAAGAGGAGGGGGGGGGGGGGCTGTCATCGCAGGCTTCGGTGTCAGTGACCCCTTAAGAGATTTATACTTGCCGTAAACATCGTCCGAACATATTAATTAGATAGGTTATTTCATCAAGGAATAACAATGCTATGACTCGAGGTTCGGGAAAATGTAAACGAATTCCCATATTTTATCCCAACACAGATACTGATGCACGTGAACAAAGAAGATACGACAAAAAATGACACGGAATAACCTTAGCCGCGTATGCAAACGAAAAATAAAAATAACCACAAACATCTTTGAAAATCATTTATCCATGAAAAACCATTTAAAGCGCTATGCGGAGAATCGGCGTGTACTCTATCCTCAAATCGTTTTCAGGCAGCCGTCTGGGCGTAACAGAATTATTATTCAAACATCATTTCGTGGAAATGTCAAATAAGGGTAATGCGAATTAACGCACTCACCGTGCTCGCTATATGCGTCGCTCGATTCCGAGAAATGTCTCCTGCGATCTTCATCGCTACGAGTCGTTAGAAGTCATCGAACCCTACCTGCCAAACATGGCCTGGGAAATGACTGGGGGTCGTGCCCCGATATAAATAGGCGTTTAGGGTTGCCTGAAACGGCAACATTAATTTGTTGAGATGGACGAGTTTCGACTTTGGTGCACTTGTTTCGTGAAAAGAATGACTTTTTTTAATTAATGATTAATCATTATCTACAGGGTTTTTATTGGGCATAATTATGAAGGGCCAAATCAGCCAGGTCAGTGAAAACGAATGATGCTGAAAATACAATTTTGATATTCTATCGATCTTTCTCTCCAGTTTTTTTCGCGAATTTACTATTTACCTTCGAATATATATATATGAATGTAAGTAATTATTAGTATACAAAATTCATTCTAATATTCTATGACATTATACATAAAGTATTTCTATGACACATTTTCTTCACAAACACTCATCTGCTCAATCAGTTCTGAAAAGAACTGTTTATTGAAAATGGATCTAATTTCTTCGCACTCTCACTGCGAGAATCGAAGAAAGCACCCCGGTCACCACCTCCCCTCCCCTTCTTTCTCATGTTTCTTTATCTATATTTCCCTTTTCAACAGCTATCCTTTTTTCCACATTGTCTTTATTGCACCCACTGACCATCACCCACTGACCATCACCCCCCACCCTCTTTCTCTATCTCCCTCTCTTTCTCACTAATTCCCACCTATGTGGCGTGTTATGCACAGGTCTCCTGTATTTTGAAATGCAATCTTAAAATAAAAAAATATCCTTGAGAAAAAGCATGGTTAATACTCGTTTCTTAGAATCCATATGACCTTTCTATTGATGGACGAAAGAAAAGGAGATATATATACACACATAATTCTTTTTGTATACAACCTTTTCAACCCGTTTCCACTCGTCATGCTCGTAGGAACGTGAAGGATTTAAAGATCTAAAAAGTGGAAAAAGGTGTGTGGGGGTATTCTTTTGATGAAAAATGAAACTCAAGTGTGCAAAGGAATTTTGTTCATTCGTTTTAATAACGTAACCTAAGGTGATGATAATTAGCTTCTACTTTTGGAATAGTGAAGTAGAAATTCCGTTTATTTAATTGTGAACGTTTACAAACATAATTGTAAAGCATGGTCGTGTTCGAGCTTTAGCGCCTTCGGAGCACTTTCCGTTAACAAATATGGCGCTTTTAATACAAATAAACAGTATTATTTTATTTGTGAAGTTACATATCATGTATAGGACACCTGCAAGTATGCAGATCCACCCTCCCTTCCGATATTCTCTTTGCCTAAGGAGTTTGGTTAACCTCTATTTCAAATTCAATATCAAGCTAAATTATGTTGTTACAGACTGCCCGCCTAGCTCGGGAATTCCAGGAAATCATCCCTTAGCTTCGGATCAGCTGAGATGTTTCTCGGTATCCACCACTTACCGATGTAGAGCAAACGAGCGAATGTTTCCGAGTCCACCTGCCCTGTGAGACTGGGTGCATTAACCATGGTTAAAAGTGGCTGTATTTGAGTGGAGTGGTGTGGCGCTCTAATGATAGTCTGCAGGTACAGACACTAGGTGTTCACATAGTGCATATTGCAGAATCTGACGTATCAAGACTAGCTTCATTCATGACTTTTCATGTAACGTGGCTGCTTCGTTTATAGTCTTCACTCTTGTTCTTGTTTCAGTCTATACTCTTTGTTGGATGGGCCCAAATCAGAATATTTCATTGATGATTATATAAATTTAAGGAAACACACGGAATAGGTGAAAACATCGATATGTACATCATGTAGATTCTTAACAGTGATTCATGATCACGTGCCATTAGAACATCTATGATATGAGTGCCCTATCGGTGATTGGTGAAATTTTATTTTAAAGGTCAAGTGAACCCAAGAAAAACATGGATCAATAATTGAGAAAAAGAATAAAACAAGCATTACGCTCAAACTTTCACCAAAATCAGGTGTAAAGTAAGAAAGTATGACATTTTACACTTTGTTTATTTTTCACAATAGACACAGGTACATGCTCAACTCGGTAACATGAAAATGAGAGTGTCGATTATGTCCCCCACTTCCTTTTTTTAATTATACAATATTTCATGTTTTTGCAGATTTGACAATAAGGACCAACACTTGTCTTAACTATAAACTTTAAAACAATGTTAATTCCACGTGTTCAGGACGGGATAAATCTTTGTTTCACTTAACAATTAGGAGAAAATTGAGATATTTCATATTTTATATAATAAAGCACAAAATAAAATGAGTGGGTGACGTAATTGGTTTCCTCATTTGCATACCGACCAGTGACTTTAAAATGTAATTGCTTAATTTAAATCCGATTTTGAAGAACTGTTCAGTGTTATGCTTGTTGGATTTTCTATTTTTTATTCAAATCAACTTTTTTTGTTGGGGTGAACTTGTCCTTTAACTAGTCTTAAGTCTCTTTTTCTAAGTTCGAGACAAACCATACCCGTTTGTTGCACAGTGTGATTTAGTTTGTGTTGAACTTAGCGTAAAGTTGAAAATAAAGGGTGGAATTCGGCTAATTACTTGCGGTGTTTCACCAGATAGACAAACACCCCCTGGCTCACGCACACCCACACACGCGCGCGAACATTCACATCTGTTGACATCCTAACATCAGGAAAGCAATTATAAAATGTTTGAAAAGGAAAGAAAAAAAAGTTTGCAAAAACCATACCACCGCAACCTTTTGTGACCTAAATTTTGTGAAATGCAAATAATGCAGTTGGCGTCTAAGTACATTTGTTACCGTCTGTTGAGCAGGTTAATATAACAAAATAACGCCTCTTTCGGTTTTATGCTCACGAACAACTTCCAAGCCTTAGTTAATATAACCGGAGTTAAACATTCACACGCTTGGAGACAGATACTGAAATAATAGTTCATGGTTAAAATTTGGCAGGTCTTTTGTGTTGGTAGGCGCGACTTTGACAATTTTTTTATGAAGCCTTTGTATTAAAAGACATTTTGAATTCTATGAAAAACCGCAAAATCATTGGTTTCCAAATGCGATCTATTTCACCTTACCTGAACTTTCAATGTACCAGAAAAAGAAGTTGAGTTTTTTTATTGGAAGGAAAAAATACAGATCACATGACTTTTGAGAGCTTTTAATTTGATAGAACGTAATTTTTTTTTCAAATAAGTGCGTTATGAAAAAATATCGTTAATGACATTACTACTAATATTGTACAACGCCTACTTAGCTAGTTGTACGCGATCAAATGGGAGGCTGAACGTCACACATTCGTACCGTTGCACACATCCAAAATGTACCATTGCACGGCTTTAGGAGGTGACGTCACAATGCGATTTAATTGAATAAGATGACAATGCGCGTACAGCTCGCTGGCTAAATGCGCAACGCTGTCCAAGGTCATGTGCGCTTGTGGGCCCGGCTTGTGGGATTTTGCCTTTCGCTTTCAATATTTTTGCTCCCTTTTCATAGATTACTGGAGGGAAAAACTCTTGTATTTTCATATTTTCGCTAGATTCCGAGGCGTTGTACAACACAAATAGCGAATATTCTTATTCGTGCAATGGTGCGAGATTTCGCATTCGGTGAAAGAAAGAAAGCTCTATTCAACTCGGCTAACGCCTCGTTGAATAGAGCATCTTTCTTTCACCTCATGCGAAATCTCGCACCATCGCACTCATGCCTATTCGCTATTTGTATACTAATACACTGCAATAGTACTACTAGTAGTCCTAAAATAAGATTGCATATTAATAAATTTTCTTCATAGCATGGGGGGGGGGGGGGTGGCACTGTTCGGTTATTCAGTCATTTTCACAAAAACGTCATTAAATGTTTGTATCTGTTTGGTTTTTATTTTTCAAGTCACTTCTGTTACATACCATCATGAATTGCTATAAACTTCCATGATTGTGAGGGTTTTCCCAAAGTCATTACTTCGATCAACATCATGTCCATCAGTCGCCCGTATATGAGTATTAAATTACCCCTGATGTTCTGAGAAATCTCAAGTATTTTTATCGAAATTAATTAACAGTCTACGTTCGTTAATAGGTGAAGAGGCAGTTGATTTATACATTTTATCTTGTAATGGTATTTGTGAATGTCACAGCGCTCAAACTGGTTTTCTTCAGACCGAGGATGAATGCCCCGGACGCCAGCATTGGAAAATGCGCCAAAAGGCAGGTTATTCACTCTAATAAGAAGGGTAAAAAAATAACCTACTATTGGGTAGAAATGGAACAAGCATGTTTGCTGTGTATTTTTTTCTCCAATATTGGGCAAAATACAAGTTTAAAGTGTAAATTTCAACGCAATATTGCGTAAAGTTTGCTCAGTATTTGGTATCATATTAACCAGCAAACATGCGTGTTCCCATTTTACCAAATATTGGTAAAACTTTGTAAAAGGGAAGGTTTATTCTGTCCGGCCGTTTCACGGAAGGACTTGTTGGGGTGCCATTTTATCTGTCAGTTACCATAGTAACAGTGCTCTCAGCCAATCGAAATCAAGGAAAAGAATGTCAGATCCGACATTTTGTTGGACAAAAACGTTGATGAAATGTTCCCCTGAAGGCCAAGCAAAGAGTCACAAATTGTTTTGGGAGAAAATAATAGTCTAATATACACGGACTAATCGTAAAGCGTACAAGTTGAGTCCTCTTGCAGGCTTATAGGTGAGTCCATCAAGGGACCGTCTTATCCACAGACTTGTTTTAAGGTTTCCTAAATTTACATCAACTTGTTCATGTTTTTGAGGACCCCTCGGTAGACCAGCAGCACCATGATTGATGATGCTGAGTCATGTGAGTAGGGCCATCCTCCCGTTTTCATATATGAATTCACATGTTTCATTTTATATATATTGTTGTTTGGTTTTTAACGGAAATAAATTCAATTCAATTCAATGTTGTTGATGGTGATGAGACGGACTGCAGTCAAGTCATTGTTAAAAATACAGTGATGAGTTTGTTCAGCATATTTATTTCAAATAAGTGTAAGCTGTTGTCATACAGAAGAGCATAAATATACCTGCAGTAGAAAAAAAAACACATTTATACACGAAGCTGCGTTATAAAGCCTAGTAAATTACTATACCTCTTGATGATAGTGAATAGTGATCCACATTTGACCGAAAAAAGAAATATATATGCACATATCAACGGGTTAACCTCGATGTAGTTAAATTGGCAATATTTTACCATCTGAGTTCAATTTCAGAAACCAAAGTATAAGAGAGAGAGATAGAGGGGGGGGGGCTTGGCCGGTGCAGATTCCAAATGGATAGAAGGAATGAAGGCTTTTTGTCTCACGGCACCCACCCGTTTTCTCTTTATTTTCACTTCAATGGTCCTGTGCCAATTCGTCTAATAACCAACTCGTCTACTATCATTTGGCCTACCGTCAGTTCGTCCATTATCCACATGGTGTAATTGGCATTTCGTCCACTCACCAGTTCATATTAAACCAGTTGGTCCAACAGACATTTAGTCCATATATACCATTTTGTCTAATTGGAATAAGTGTTAGTTGGGCGAAATGAATGAAAATAAAATTGGTATTAGACCAACTGGTTACGAGACGAAATGGTCCTAGACAAACTGGTGATAAGGTAAAGTGATTGGACCAAATATTATTAGACCAAATGGTTATTACACGAAATGTTGGTGTACGTAATTACATTAATCTAAATGAAGGTAGGCCATGTGATGAGTGGACGAGTTGGCAGTAGGCGAATACTAATTTACCTCGAAATCGATCGTTTTATGTTCATCTCATGCATAGTCATGGTATTGGTCTAGTCTGCAGAGACCCAGAATGAAGCTTTTATCAACAAGTCGGTCTCCACACAAGACTAGCAGAAGGACGATGATACTTTTGTACAAAGGCCAATTGTCCGGGGTCTTCAGGCCACGTACCGCACACCTTACGGTTGTTCGCGATCCGATTTTGGAACAAATCGCATTTTGCCCATTTTCTGAAACTCGTGAATGGAACAGATCTTTTTATTTGAGGTTGAAATTTAATTGAACGAACACTAATATATCCATTTTTAAAGATTGCAAGCCTTTATTTTGGAGTAAAGGCCAAATCAGTTTCAAATCGTAGCCAATCGTACGACTGCCATGACTTCGTTACGACTAGATATTAAATTTGCTTTTATTCTATGAAGGATGATAGCATGGTCAAAGAATTGAACATGGGTATTCGTACGATGATTTCGAATAATACACAGCAAGATATTCTAAGTCTCAATATTAGCAGAAAAAATTCTACGTTTTATTCGAAAATCGAGTCGCAGAACAATCGTACGCAAAAAGCGAACGACTTCCCTGATTGGCATGATGGGGGTAAGGGTCTGCACAGCAAAGTAGTATTGGTCTATATTAGAGAAATACCATACGACCAATGTATCTGATGCCCTCCTTTCTATCATGTCTATTGGAGTTCATGACCTGCCACCCAACATACAAAATACACGCTGAGTGACGTACTATCGATTAGTTATTAATAATGGGTTGGGCATGTTACATGATAGGCAATCGCATGTGAGCATCATTAATAATCACTTTCATTATCAGCATTTGTTCACGCAATGATTCGAGTATCTATGAACGGCGAAGGTTATATATCGAAGCGTTATTCATGGTTATATTAACGTAACAAATTTATTTAACTAATGATATTGAACGAAAAGGAATGGGGTAACGCCGCGGCGCGCCGGGGGGGGGGGGCAAGAGATAAAGAGAGAGAGAGAGGGGAGCATCCAATTTCATATAAAAATATTAATGTAAACTGATCAGAGTGAATTATGGACACCTCAAAATCTTAATGAAATTCTTAATGAAATATAAAAAAGGAGCTACATGTTTTAGTCATATTTAGACAAATGACTCATTCACTTCACCGTTATTAATGAATCATGTTAGTATTTCTATCATTCTGGAATACTTCCTCGTTTCCTCGTATATATCTAGGGTAACATGACGTGTGAAATGATTTTAAGAGCTTAATATCCTTCCTCGTGCCCTCTTAAGTCTCGTGCTAAATATCTCGTTACATCGACATTAATTACTTTGATATTTATTAATGAGTCGTTAGTACATTTATTCGTGATTCTTAAGTCAACTTAATTTTAATATTCTTTTCTTATATGACCAGGGCGCGTCCATAGTAAAAGGAATATCAAAATAACATAATGGGAAAATGAGTGGTAAAAAGATACTCCAAGAATATAAGAAGAAAATAGTAAGAACGTGAACGTGATTCTTCAAAAGATTAAAGTAATGCCTGAATTTTAAGGTAAACCTCAAAGCCCCAACGGTGCTCGACAAATCTATATTTCTCAAGAATAATTTGTTTGAACTGGTGTGTGAACATTTGCAATAATGGTAACAAATTCCTCTTCCGATTTTGAAATACTGCTTAGGGAAAATATTCCATAAAGAACCCCCCCCCCACACACACAGACAAATGCAAAGCAAGCTTCAATTAAGCCTTAACAAACTTAAGTAATTTCCATCAAATTAAAGCACATTCACATCTCATTAAATGCTATCCACCCCCCCCTTGCGATTGAAGTAATCAAAAATCGAATCGATCTTCTTTGCCTTCAACGAGCCAGCTAGCCTCTCTAGTGATAACATAACTGTTCCAAGCTTTCTAATTATAACCACCAGCAGGAAATGTCCGCATTCTCCAAACGGTCGAAGGTGCAAGAACTATTTTAAACCTGCCACAATGAAGTTTGCGAAACGCCCGCACCGTATTTTCTTTTCGGATGAGCTTGGTTTTGATTAAAAAACTTCCCACAATTAGCATTAGCAAAAGGGGAAGCAGGAAGGGACCGCCTATCCTTTGATCATCTCTGATGGCACTCTCAATATTATTTTTATCAACGCTTTATATTCCGTATTGTTTCCCCTGGAAGTAGGAACTGGCGATTGCTCTACCACCAGTGAAAAGAAAGGTTCAGAAAGTGTCACCAGTTGAATTATTTCCCAGGTAAAACAAAAGAATAGCTAAAAGTCACAGAGGTGATGAAATCGCATTAACTAGATCAGACTTTGAAAGGGCTTTGAGGAAGAGGAAATTAGAATGGAATGTTAAGCTCGTTTAAGAAAGTAATTAGCAAGTTTACAGGTTAATGATGATTTGATCTTTTCAAGCGAGGTCAGTGAAGTACATGGTGCTTGACAATCCAGATTTGAAATTATCAAATTCTTAACTTAAATTGAAAGATGTTAAAAGTATAAATAGTTTAAACGGGATGGAACTCGAATTCCAAACTTCCTAGTTGTTAATGCTTCCATCAAAAAGAAATAAAAAAATCGATTTAATTGAATTGTAAAGTTAGCATTATCGATACGTTTTCCCATCAACTTCGGAGGGGCCGTGTGTGGGGCGAGTGGTCAAAAGCGCCGTAATAGACACATGATGATAGTCAAGGCTTCGAACCCCAGGCAGGGCACCTATTTCCACGAGCGTTGGTTTTCCTTCAATTATCTTATTATTGCTTGACCTCGTACCATCCATGTATTCAAAACGTGAAAGAAAAAGTGCATTGAGCTGTCATCAATTACTAATCTTAACTTTCTTTAATTGCAGAATGACACTTTGAGTGGGATAGAACTAGGATGGTCACGTGATTAAATCTCAATCGTGGGAATAATCATTAAATCAAACACTTTCCTCATCAAAACTCGGAAGTCCGATGACGATCTATCGACAGCCGAGAAAGGTGAGTTTTGGAAAAGGTAGTTTGAAATTGCAGACCCTTTCCAAATTAATTATTTTTATCCAATCATTTCTAATCATTTTATGCTTGCTGATATCAGTCATATTGTGTTTTGTGTTCTTTGTTAGTTTGGTGTCTGTGTTCGAAGTAAAGTCACCATGATCAAGTTATAAACTGATTTTAGGAAAGAATCTGAATTTGGCATCTTTTGATGGGTGCAAATCGGTGAGGGTCCACCTGGCCGACGGTCCACGAGGGCGATTTTCTCACATTGCGTTTTCTTTTCCCAACTATAAAGATGTCTACGCGAATCGAAGACTTACGGAATATCCCCACAATACGATGTAATCTGAAATATACTTAGAACCTGGCTAATAACAAGCAATCGTGATGATTTAATATGGAACAATCGACCTAGAGAGATGACCCAAGAGAAGCCGATGCATAGATCATAACGAGGCCCGAGCGATTCTCGTTCTCTTCGTCGCGGGGTAAGAACACACACGGTGGACTCCTCCTAAGCAAAAGTTCAGGGCGTCACAGAAGCACGCCCAGGAATCTATGGTGGCGACATTGAACGCGTAATGTGTCTACTTTAGATGTCAAACCATTACCGCTATTCACCGTTATATGATCTGGGGCCCGTTGCAGAAAGAGTTGCAATCAATCGCAACTCTAAAAACCATGCGCAAGTTGATTTTCAACCAATCAACAGCGCGCATTTGGGACTTGCGATTGATTTTTTGACTTGCGTTTAAACGCAACTCTTTCTGCAACAGACCCCTGCTCTGGTTAATGAATTAATTTTAATACTTCAAGAGAATATCCATTTCGGAAAATAAATTACACCTGCCAGAACCTTGAAGAAATACACTGCTAAAACCTTGAAAAAAAATGCATAACATTGCCAAACGAAATTATCTAACAATGCATGGTCACCCCGAACATTGATAAAAAGTCAATGAATGTGTTCCTTATAAGATTATGATATATCTATCCTTAATAGGATATTTTTCCTTTTTTCCATTAATGTATAAAACGAAATTTCGGAATCATTGGTAAAGGATTACCACTGTTATAATCAGTCGAAAGGGCCATTTTGTATCAACCATTGACCAAAACAGAACAAGATGCTCGGAAGTTGGTCAAAATCGCAAGTCTGCGCAATCGCTGAGATTTCCAATAAATTAATAAACCACTTTTGCCAGCCAAAAGAAACGACCAACCTTTTATTAGTATATGAATCCAATAAAATGATACTGAAAGCAGGTTGGAAGTAAAGACTAACGACATGTTTTAGCGGATATCTCCACAAAGTGGAAGAAGAGTCACTGACATTTGAGAAAGTCTGATTAATAAAAAGAGAACAAAACTAAGGGTTTATTCAGATAGGAAGGAACTACTCTCCTTGTTTATTCATCGTCTTAATTTTCCTTCCTTTTCCTTATCCACAAACATGATTGCGACCGCCTATCTCATAACCTACAAGAAGTCACGAGTCACAAGGGTACACTGTATGCCAATACAGTCTTTGGGCATTAGAATCCCCCTCCCTATTCTTGGGGGGGGGGGCTCAGATAATGATTCGGCGTACCTACCTGTCAAATATGAATATGAATTCGTGAAACTTACACATAAAAGAAAAACGGGGATAAAACAAATTTATTGCCGAGTGTCACAATGTTATTAAACACAAAGCTCTTCCCTGAGCATGCTTAACTTGCATGCCCTTCCCAATTAACAACCCCCACCCTCCCCCTGTGTAATGTCCTTCCAGGTAGACAAAAATCCATGTTGAAAATTGAAATCCCATTCTGTATATCCCGCCATATTCATGACCGTTAAACATTTACGTTCTTTGTTACTCTTAATATTACCCCCATTTACCTCAATTTGATCTTATCACAATTAGATGGTCAAAGATCACACCCCAACATTTCCCCATTTTCGAGAGAGCGAAGTGGGCTACATGTATCAAACTCTGAACCTGTGTTCATTAAAACAGTAAATTTATACTATTCAGAAAGTAATATACACTTTACCAGTTTTCATCACTTCCTTTCGTCTCCCTATTCTCTTTTTTTATTGGTTGTGAAAATATTGGTAAATTGCCCATTTGTCCACTGCCAACTCGTCCACTCACCACATGGTCTACCTTCATTTAATCTAATGCCATTCCGTCCCTCAACATTTCGTCTAACAACCATGTGGCCCAATAATCATTTGGTCCAAACACTTTGTCTAATCACCATTTCGTCTAATGACCAGTTGGTCTAATACCCATTTTCTTTTCATTCATTTTGCACAATTAACACTTTAGTTAGATTAGACCAAATGCTATATGGACTAAATGGCTATTGGACCAACTGGTTATCAAACGGAATGGCAATGGACTAAGTGAAAGTAGACCATTTTGGTGAGTAGACGAACTGATGATGGACCAAATTGTAGTAGATGAGATGGCAATTGGACGAATTGGCAGTAGACGAATTCGAAATAAACCAAAATAATATGGAGTACTTCGCCCCCAGCCTACTTCCCATATGTACGCCAGTGCGTTTATTTCAAGTATTTTTTTTTCAACAAGTCGATACATTGGTATTGATTGGTTGAATTTATTTATTTTCCATTAAAAGAACATGCAAAATCAAGAATATACAAACATTGCAAAGTATAAAACCGAGACATTACACACATGACGTATCATACTTTAAAAATAAATACAAAATACTTCGTTATATATATACGTATTAGGAAAATCGGATGCCCATGGAAGCAGTATGCTTGTAGGGTCAGTAAATGATGGAATACTTAATACAGTTATATGGAATACTAAATGGATAAAACTACATATTTATACACAATATTATATATTATTCGTAATGTATAAAGCATTTTCATTCATTTGATGTACGATAAAACAGCAATGAGGATGAAATGCCTTCTTAAGGGCATAAGTGTTGTGCCGGGGATCGAACCCCCGATCCTCGGATCTCCAATCAAGCACCTTAGACCACTCGGCCACGGCAGCCACGGCAAGCAAGTCGTTCATTATGGCAAATTGCCCATTTCATCTAATCATCTCCATTTCATCTAACCATCTCCATTGACATGATTGCACCAGTTCGTAGTTCCTTTCTGCGCATGATCAAAAGATTCTACGCATGATCAGAGGAAGGTCATTTGTACTAAAGTGACATGGTGGTTTAAAATCTAATGAGATGAGCACCAACTTTGATGTCTTGATTATTCATATATTCTATTGAATAAGGGTTTTCATTTGCATTCACAAAATAAAAAACAATGCGTCCACGAACGACTGGTATTTCACAGTTTGCCAAGTACATTGTGCAACATGCTATGATATGCATTCAGAGTAGGAATGCAACAAATACCTTCATAAAGTGTTCATTGGTGTGCTACTCTAGTCACCTGGTTTATTCAATTTTTTCATCCTGCTATGTAAGGCAAGCTTACGTAATATCTTGCTTTGAAATCTGCCTATCATAATGAAAGAAATGAAAGGTCATTTGACCAAAATTGTAACTACAAACTGGTCTATTGGTACCTCATGTCGACCCCCATCTCTTTTGGAACAAAAAGAGAAACCAAAGTCCACCCTTCGGATAGCCCCTTCATCTTGCCCATTCTCCATCAAAATCCTGTCCACATTGATGCATTCTGTCAAATCACTCGACCCACTTGAACGGCCTTGTCACTCTCACTAGCGATAAATTTCACTCACAAGGATCAATGACCGATATTTAGTCACTGTTATGTCCATAAAGAAAATCGAAGTGGCATAACGCGAGTTCAATAAAAGTGCAATATCGATTGCTGATCTAATTTTCGCTAAATACTGCATGCACTTCACTGCTACGCGACTTGGTGAAATGCAAAATGGAATTAAAGTAGCTTATTCGAATCCCTCATGTTAAATACCCTTGCGGCTTTACATTAGACCGAAATTATCTAGAAGTTTTAACCACATGATATACTAATTTATTGATCACGTTTTGTGTGATCGAAACATAATTGGTTTGATAATAATTGATCAATCGATTGATATTCGAACGAAATTGTATTCCATTCATTTGACAGTTCAATGGTTTGTCACAGTGCTTCCTTTATTGGGTTGTCTGAAAGACAGTTTACAACAAAAGGGACATAATTTTTTTTACTTATTTATGCTGTCGCTGAATGATTGGGTAATGATTGATTTTTATTCCTAGTATCCGAAGAGGACTACGCTCCGAATGGCATTTTCGTTTTAGATTCTCTCTGTTATTTTTTTGTATTGCAGAATATTTCGTTGATTCTGAAATTTATCCATAAATGGCTCATATTATTATTTAGGCATAATTATAATCAGTTTGGTGGAAGTTTCCGCTCGTTTAGTCACACACGGGATCAAAAAAATTTGCTTTGATGTGAAAGCAATAATTTTGCACTTTTTCCTGGGATTTTAATAGGATGTTAATTCAAAACAAACAAGAAATAAGACAGCTTCGACAAAGACCGGATAAGTGAAATGAGAAGTAAAAACACAGCCCTTAGTTTACTTCAAGTCTAGTCACGCTAATTCTATTCATATAGTGATGATAGTTGACCCGGCAGAGGAAGGGCAATGATCATGATGGTATAAAGTTTTCTCGAGAAATCAAGTTCATCAGGGGTCATTCTACTCATTGCAGGGTAGATATCCATCGAGTTTAACTATTTTTGAAAAAAAAAGGAATTTATTTTTTCATCCCCAGGTGAGACGGCGAAATAGGACGTGGGAGTGACGGCTATCCCACCACTATCTGTCCAATGTGTGTGTTTCGGGGGGGGGGGGTGTATATGAATATATATACATATACACATATAAATATATGTATATGTATATGTAAATATATATATAGGAGAAACATGCCATTTAGAGTCCCATTGACACAGCGAATTAGAAACGCAAGTTTTTATCCTATGGTGTAAGCTTTGAGCTCATTTCGACAGATACATTTCATTAAGAAGTCAAGAATATTTTTTTTTTTTATCATATAAAGTTCATCATGATTTAGAACAAAACGCCGCTTGAACAGGGAAAGTTCATTCACCCCCCAAAAAAAAAATCAACTGTTCGAGTAAATGGAACAATATAATATGGCAAGTGAGGGTATTATTATCAGTGTATAGGCAATGATAGGCTAGGCTAGTAGAACAAAAATAGAAGGTAGTTAAAGAAAGAGGACTTTGCCATTGAGCTAGATGATAACCATTTTTCATCGGGGACAGAAATGAAAATAAGTCATATATACGCCCTCTGCCCCCCCCCCACATCAGAACACCATGGCGCTTCCCCTTGTAACCATCATGCTTGAGCGTATCACGGTTTCCAATATTACAGGGACCTTGGACTTTATCCGAATGGGAACCCACCCTAACACCAAGATATAAATCGGTAAGCGAAAGGAAACCCCAAGAGGAATAAGAACTGCATGAAAAGCTATATAAATGATTAGACGTGTTAAAGTGGAAAGTTTTACCTGACAGAAATTTTATTGTAAAAATAGCAACAACAAATATATGAAAATATTTATGAGTATTTTAGGAAAATCCATCAAAGATTTAATAGTTTATTTGAATTTTATTTTTTTATTTGTGACGTCATTTGAGCAGCTTCCCATGTATCGTGAATTAAAAATAAATCAATGAAATGTAATTTTCTATAAAAAAAACGAACATCGATTTTTATTATTGTACCTTAAATTGATGACGTCACACTAAGTCATAAAGTTGAAGCACTGGGCCAGCGTACACTGATGCAGTACACGAAATGCAATACTGCATTGTTATTGGGATATCATTAATTTAAACCATGGAGGCATTACCACAGATATTTCCTTGTATAAACATTGCAAAGTTGAAATGTTTTCATCCTTATCTTTTATTTGCAAACATTTTGTAAACCACTCCCCAAAATATCTTTTGCATGAACTCTGGTTTAACTTTCGGTCGCACTTTATTCAGGACTGGGTAGTTTTAAGTTTAAATGGATGTTCGCCATGGTTTCATGTTGTAACATTTAAAGCCCCTCGATACGTTTAAAGCCTGTCTGAAATTTGAAAGTTCCCCAAACATGCAGCTATCACTATTCCAATCCATTACTTGAATATACAAATGCGTATGCCTTCAAACAGTAAAGATGTGAATGATATAAAATGAATCCGGGTTTTAAATGATAAGCTTTGCGATTGTAACATGAAAATCTATTTTGATAGAGTGCCCGATGAAAAAAAAATGCGTGGTTTTCTCGATTTGATATAAAATATTTTCTAAAGCATAACATGAACTGGGCTGAAAAATTCAGGATATAATCTTTGTCTGTAGCTACTTCAAATCAAATCGCAAAAAAATGCAAGATATGTAATAACATTGCCCTTTTAAATGAATTTTGTTTTTTTTATCGTCTAGAGGGGGCGGTATATGTGTTTGATATTAATATTTAATTTCAAGGAGACACATTTTTTAAGGCAATCCAAACGACTCGTGTGATGAGAGGCCATCGCGTAAACTTATTAAGCAGATATTGAAAATATGTGAGGCATTTGTGTAGTTTGGAAGTTATTAGAGACAGTTCGACGCCGGGTTTGACGCCTTCCCGATGTTCTTTTGCCATGTGGTTTATGTATGAGGGAAAGTGCAAGCTATTTATAAAAGAATACATGTCTAATAACCTATTACACTACCTTGAACAGATGAATAAACATTAAAGTATTAATATCGACCTAACTTCTCCAAAACGCCAACCTTGTGTGTTTAAACTTTAGATGACTTTTATGATGAATACAGGAAATGAAGTTATACATTGCTTTGAACTGATACAGTGTTTCAACAAAAGTTTGTGTCCTTTGTCACTTTGGAAATTAAAAATCTATCGATACACCGAAGATGCATCCATGTAGATTGGGCACTGGTTTTACTTGGGCGCCATGCACACTGAACATTCTGTTTACGATCCGAGAAAAAAATGTAATAGCTTTTGATATGAACATTCCATCCTGTAAAATCTTAGTGATCTATGTTCTAAATAGTTGTACATGTAATACACACCAGAATATTTAAACCCTACATGAAACACTTGTATCAAACGTTTGGGTTCTTATCTTTCAACCTAATTTTTCATTCGAGTATAAAAGCGGTTTCCATTTCAAATTTTAATGAATAATTGCCATCGATTACGATTTGACGCCAATAATCTGAACTACCACAGGAGTTGCTTAAAAAACATAAATTTATTTTTATATTCCAAGCCTATTCCAAATTTAAAATAAGACTTCTTTCTTCGTTTCATATTCAATGCGAAAATGTAAACAATTCGCATTGATATTCGAATGACATAGTGTGCGGTGTGCTTTCCACACAGTGAACTTCTACATGGACCTGCTAACTCAATTAGACGGATACTCCTCACAAACGTCATGCGAGTTTAGCAGGTAGCCGTTTAAGACCGAACCGAGTCTGTCGGTTCCTCTGGACGGTTTGGTTTAGTTAATAATTTGCCCGGGTTTTAGCTGCCGCCCTTGGGCACGTAGAGGTAGTTGTCTGGGTTAATGCCATTTCGTCCAATTACCAACTCTAGACTATCATTTGGTCTGCCATCAGTTCGTCCACTCACAAAATGGTCTACTTTCATTTAGTCCGATGCCATTCCGTTTAATAATCCGTTGGGCCCATTCAGTCCATATACCATTGGGCCTAATCGGACTAAGTTTTAAACTGTGCAAAATGAATGAAAATAAAATGAATATTAGACCAACTGGTTATGAGACGAAATGGTCATAGACGAAATGGTGATTAGGCGATCTGATAAATGAACCAAATGATTAATGTTGATGGACGGAATGGCATAAGACTAAATGAAAGTAGACCATGTGGTGAGTGGTAGATTTGGTAGTTGACGAATTGCCATGTTACCGTTGTCTGGCGGGACTGGGCACAGTTGATTGTCTCGGAGTGCTTGTCCTATTATGATAGACAGGTTGCCCTAAGATTGAGTTTTATTGGGTGTTTTAGTCTGCTGTGCAAACCCTTCACTCGAGTTAAAGGTATGAATGTGCAGCCTACTCATGCCCTGTGTACTGAAGGCCCTGAAACAGCAGGTTTTGTACGTGCTAGTCTTTGCGTGGACACACACTTAATGATCAAAGTGTCAATCAGGGTCTGTGCCTGCAGACAAGGGAATCTTACGGGATATTGTGCTGGGAGAGGGGAGTCAGAAAAAAAACATTATGACATTTCATATTATCTGATAGAAAGTAATATAACAATAATACACATCAGGATTCTTTACCTGTCTAACGAGTTATAGATGAAATATTTACAAAAAAAAATCAGTTGTAATTTTATAAAATGAAATGACTTATACCATCATCACTCCATCAATCTTGACTCGGAGACGTCCTTGTTGAAATTCAAAATTGATATATATACATGACTTTTCAATTTCTCATCATATTCTGATGACTTTAATGTTTCCCTTTGAATTTTCATATTATAGATTAATAATGACAATAATCATAATAGTGGTGATGATGATGATAATTCAAGGGGGGTCCACCAGAGTTTAGGGGGGACACAGGAAACAAAATTGACAAGCAGAAAAAAAGGTATCAGCTAAATATTTAGGGGGGACCGCCCCCACCTCAAATTTTTTTGGGGGACCTGTCCCCCCCCCCGCCTATGTTCACGTCCCAGGGTTGTCCGATCCCTTAAGAAAATTCAATGAAATTAATATATCAAGAAGAGAACCGGGGGGGGGGGGCTTACCTGTTCAGCGCTTCAACCCGTTTACCTCTACCTATATCATGTATTTATTGAAACGTGCAAATCGAGAGGAAATACTACCAGTTTCACTCCGATGGCGGATGATGATGGGGGGAAACTCGATCCTCGTGCTTCCTCATAAGACCCTGGGCCAATGTGACCTCATGACTCTGTGAGAGAAATCTGAGACGAAAATCAAATGAAATCACAAATTGCTCATTTTTGTCTACCCATTATTATTTACGTTCCGACAGGAAACGTGACTCATTACCGGTCTGATGCAATTTTTGCCCACTTTTTTTTTTGGTCCGTCTTCCATATCCTACGAGAAGAAAGATTTGTCTGGTCGAGATTGCTCAACCGGCTGTCAGTTATTACGTTATTACACTAGCACTTTAAATGATGATTTCATTTGGATGTTTCCATTCTTGGACAACGGATTTAAAATTGTGGGATTCTTTGACGATGCAGAGCCGTTTCCAGTGGTGTAGCTTTCTAACCAGAGAATAAAATTTGAACAGCTTGTTTCTTTATCTAATGAATAAAACAAACAATTTGTTTAAAAGCATTACACTCAAATGAGAGTAGAACCAATCTAAAATAATTTGAATTATTATTTTTTGAAGTGTTTTATGAAAATAAAACAATATATATTTTTCGCTTTTTTATATCCCAATGATGACGTAGTTGAGATGCTTAACAGACGAAGACCGAACATTGCCGAACTGAACAAGGTGGATATCGTAATTACTAAAAAAAACGTTTAGAACAAATAACAATTTGATTTGATGATTTTCCTCTTTAATCTCAGCTTGGACGCTTTTGATATGCCTAGACACATTTGTATTTGCATAGTTCGTGTTCTATGATGCTTACGTCCACAAAGAAGTCTTTGTCAAAATTTGTCGAAAACTTGTGAATAAGGACAAAGGATTTTTTTTCGTTAGATATGAAACTTGGGACGAAACTTCAGTTCTGGTTCACCAATTTTCGACAAAGACCTCCCAGCTGTTGTCGTTTTGGCGGGCATTTTCAATAGATTTACTGTGTTCTTGAATCCGTCGTGGGGCGTTGTGGAAGCTAAAACATCTCAACAGGACTCATGAGGGGCCTGGACATCACAATGACGAATTGGTCGGAATAAGAAGTAATAAATGTAATAGATTGAGGCCATTCTTCTAGTGATTCACTCATACAAATTTTCTAATTTAGTTTCGTTATTTTTAGATTTCCTATATCGCGTAAATTGAATGGGCCAAATTAGCTTGTTTTTTATGTCAACCACTGGGGTCGTGATTATTCTGAAACTCTCTTGAAATTATATTGGTCTAATAGTATGGCATTCGGAAGTTGGAGCAAGTGTTCAGTCCCCTGAAAATAATGATAGCTGGGTTAATGATTATAAAGCGCCTTTTGCCCGAAGATACAAAGCGCCGCTATTATTCATGATTATTACCCCCACGGTAGCAGCGCTACCATAATAGACCTTCAGGAATTTCTTCCTACCGGGTACCCAGTCTCTTCACCTAGGTAGAGTGCAGCACGGTATGGGTAATTTCTTGCTGAAGGAAAACACGCAATGACTGAGAATCGAACCTGTACGCCCCTCAGAGTCATAACCGCTAGACCACGACACCCCACAAAAACACCAATTCATGATTGAATTATTTTTAGGCATTATAATACCAATGTGTTCACTTTCAAATCCAAATCTGGCAGTAATGAGTCGACAGCGTTCACCTTGCTATAACCTTCTTCGTGTCTTGTACTTCCCTAAAAATTCCGAGAAAATCAAGTGACATGTCTATATATCTACTCAGCATCCTGTCTGGGGATTTCTGTTCATGGTTCAAGCCCCAGTCATACGGCATATTTACCGATTGCAAAGCGATCCTATGCAGACCAGTTCACTCGAAGCTGTTCCAAAATGAAAACACAGAGTGGATACAACAATTTTTGACGTATCGAATAATAAATTTAAAAAAGTTTGCCTTATATAAATGTCTGAATTGCCCATGCTGATCAGTATATTTCACTCAAACGACCTGGTCAAAGTTTGTTAACCCATGCAACTTACATTTATGTCGATGACTCCTTCGTCCTGCCATACATAATATCCACCCTTCTTCTCTTCTTGTGCTGTATCTTTATCTCCTGCTTTTTTCTTTATTGTTTCTCTTTCTCAACCTAGGGCCAATCCCATGAATATGCAGTTTGTCCGACAGGTTACCGAAATTAAGAACATGGAGTGTGGTAGTGTTTCCGCATGCGCATAATAAAAAATGAGCAGAGGTTGTCGAAATTACTGAAGTCTCTGTATGTGGAGTAGTATATTTTTTATCATTTTTTTTCTGTAACATAGCTACGGAAGGTTTGTGTTTCTATGCATTTCCATTCAATGGAATAATTACAGGTTCACAAACCCATCAATGCACTGGCGCCATTTTCCCACCTGGCCATCGACACCCTCCTCATGCTCTACCCATGTGTTAAATGTGTGCATTATAGGCATAATTTCGCTCTGCGATGCACGGCGAATTCAAAAGCATGGAGAAAATGTACTGCCCAATGCCCTTCATGACAAAACACAACCAAGAAGGCTTTGTCGAAACTCGGCGAATCAAAACACACTGTGGACAAACGACATATTTGCCATTTTTCGTCAGCTCCGAAACTTGGGAAAGGACAAAACTGCTGTTCTGGTTCACAAAGTTTCGAAAAAAAAAATCTCCCTGCATTTCATTGTCATTCGACGTGCATTTTCATTGTATTTACTATGTTCTTGAATCTGTCGTTCTTCGCGGAGCGAAAACTTCGGTCCAATGGTGTCGGCTTAACAGTTTTGGCCAGTTTAAAGTATTACTGCTTTTTATTAGGGACTAGAGCGAATGGTCATTGTGCATTGAACGGGAAATGAAAAATCGATGACTTGACTACAATTTTTTTTCATATTTCTCTTTCCTTTCTTCATATATTATAATTTAATTTGGTCCAAGACGTATTACTGATCGACGAGAATAGATAATACGCCACATAACTTCCTTTTGGGGTCGTATCCGTTTAAGGATATTTGTTTTATTTATTGATTATTTTTTAACAGAATGAACCATTTGAAAACCCGTGCTAAATGTAATTCGGAAGTTGTGTGGTTAGTGAGTGGTTCAGGAAGAAAAGTTAATTTGGCACAGAGTCTCGGAAATAAATAGGCATTCATTTTGCCATTCGTCCAGAATAAATTGAAGACAAGAAAATAATCCAACACTCGCGAGGACTAGCAAGGCAAAATCAGACCAGTAACAACCAGTTACGACACCTCATCTGGGACCAAGGACCTACTGCTCACAGTAGTAGCCATAGGTCCCTTGACTGGACTAAGGACATCGTCATCATCGCGATGAAAGTCCAGTTGTGTTGGAATGGATGGTTAATTGGCGTGTGGCCTTAAACGTCCGATTGCACATAACTTTTTTTTTGGGGGGGGGGCTAATGTTTCTGAATAGTAATACACTACAATATAAAAATGGAGTACTATACAAACTGTACAAACAAAATGCGAAACATACCCCTATATGAAAACCAAACAAACACAGAAACGAACAAGTCATCGCTTCCAAAAGCGCCAAACAGGACCGGCTATGTGACGACAACGCACTTTGGCGTTTGCTGCTTGCCTTGTTAACTGGCCAGACTCTTAAAAGCGGCAAGATGCACTCGACTCAAGAGGTGCTCCACGTCTCCAATATCAGATGGCATCCAAATAGTGGCGGTCGTCATCATCACTTTCGTCTTTTTTCACCAGCTCTCTACACCCTAGGGAAATGTTCTCCCACTTCCAAAAAAATATTGACGGTTTCTGATTGCTCAGCTCGTTAGCACTTTTGTTTGTTGTTTTCTATTTTGGGGCATTTTGTCTCATTTCGATCGAAATGTAGTGAAGTGGGGTGTCAGTGTAGACAGTCTATGTTTATTTAAATATTTCTGGTTTCTGTGTCTCCGGATTCATCTGCAGTGACGGAATGTCTGCCTCCAAACCCCCATAAGGATAAAAGTACACTTCAGTCTGCGAAACCCTGAATAAATTTTCCACTTTTTGCTCTCGTGAATCTACAATGAATCTACCAATAACGTAATAATATGAAAGATTTTAGTTTCACTCTGCATTTAACATGTTTAAAGTGATGCTCCGGGCTGAAAAATATTTATGTATCAAAATAAACAGAGTAAAATCCACAAAGCAAAATGCTGAAAATTTCATCAAAATCGGATAACAAATAACAAATATATCGGATATTAAAGTTATAGCAATACTTTGTAAAAATAGTTTAATGCACATTGCCATGAATATTCAGGGTGGGCGGATGATATCACATCCCCACTTTCCTTTGTTATGTTATTGCATAAAATCATAATTGTTTCTTTTTTCCTTACATGTATGAACAACGTTGCAGCAATTAATATCTAATGCATTAATTCAGTTTTTAATCCCATTTTTTCATATCGTGGTAGACAAAAAAAGTGAATAAACCTTATTTCATGTAATAAAGTACAAAAGAATAAAGTGGGGATATGACATCTTCAATTTGCTCATTGAATATTCATGAAGACATGCATGGAACTGTTTCACCGGAATTATTCAAATCTTTAAAACACCATAACCTTGTTATTCCTTGTCCAATTTCGATCAAATTTTCAGTGTTTTGTTTGATTTTTTCTTTATCTGTTTAAATCAAATTATTTTCAACCCGGAGCATCCCTTTAAGCTGCGTTTTCCAATAGTGGTCCGTGCTTTACCCTGTAAGGTATACATTACTCATTCGTGTATACTCATTAGTGGCGTTGCTGAATTTCCCCTTCTCTGTCATGTCTATTGAGGAACTAAAGCAACACAAAACGTCCTGAAGCTATACACGACATGAATAACACAACTTGAGGAATATTATGTCACAAAAAAAAGAATTATTTCGAATAATTTTTGGAATTATATATTCCAAGGTATTGCTATCAGTTATAGAGTCGTCACGAATTACGCAATAGAATACAAAATGACTACAGTTTTATGTTATGATTATACAAAAGAATAATAGAAACCTCATAAATACATGAAATAGGTAAAAGGGAGTAAGGTTATGTCGTGCCCCCCCCACCTCCTCTGGATGTCGTGATGGAAAGACGCAGTGCTTTATATTGTATTTTTTAGTGAACCCATACATGCCATAGATCAAACTATAGAGGTATTACAGAGTCAAAGTCTAACTGAAGTGACGTCACGTTTCACTGTGACATAACGATGTTACTCTTACAGGTGAATTGTGGCGTATTGATAACGCACAAATGTAAAATAGTTGGGATAATTACGCCATTTTGACTTACATTCGATGGACCTAATGCGGTTTAAAACCGTGGGTTTGTGAAAGGCGGTCATATATTTCAACGAAACGTGTATGTACCAGGACTAGCATTTGGGTAAATAGTTCCCTTTACAATCCGTCACTGCGGGATTGGTCCACTTGGGGAGGTCCTCTTCAAAGTTTGATCCAAGACTGTTTAGGACGTGATGACAAGGGATGGTAGGGGGGGGGGTCGACTATTTTTGAGGGTAACTCCGAATTTTTTGTCAACACCAAAACAGTTTTTCCGAGCTTTTCACGTAACGTCATCTTGGGCGACACTGGTATGACACCCGAAGCTATTATCATCATTTCACTAACATCGGTGAGATTGCGATGAAATGTATTGATCCATCTTACTTCCAAAAGTGATGGTCTAGACCCATTCATTCCCTCCCTCCTCATCGATCGGGCTCTTAAACCGATAAGAGGAGAGGAACATAACCACATGGACTGTGCCTGTGTGCCATCCATAGCTTTTTAATTGACAATTGTAATTAGAAACATGCAGATAAAATAAATCCTAGGGTTTCTGGGGTGCAATGTGCCCTAACTTCATATGCTTATCCTGGATTGATGGCTGATTAGTAAATAAAGTTGAACTGAGATATATTGAAAAGAGAGGATGACGTAAAATTCTGTCAAACATATCTATATTTAACAAAAAAAACAACAACCAAGAGGGTTAGCGGTAATGACGCAACGTCGCCAATCTTCCCATTGTCAGGGCGTACTCATCGACCACCGCCACAAGGAATGTATTTAGTAGGTTCGAGCACTAAATGAAGTGTTGATAACAGATAATGGTTGTCGATCACGAGGCTTTGAATTCGAGACAATCTTCTCCCCGACCATGCCGAGTGTTACTGGCCAAATCATCTATCTAGAATATCACCATCATATTTCTGGGCCCTGTAACACCAAGGTATAAGCGATCAATCGCTAGCGGTCAAAGTGAAATGACCAATCAAGATCATCGTTGCTTGCGGACTGTGCTGAATAGGCTGATAGAAACCAATCAGAACTGTTCTTTCAAACAAGCGATTAAACGTTAAACTTTGAGTTACGGGATCTCAGTACGTAATTATTAGGTCATGTGTACTACATGACCGTGATTTATACCTGTTGTATGTCTTCTTCTTTCTTTGCTTCTTTTTTTTGGGGGGGGGTAATCTTGATCGATGGTGGAGGTGACAGACGTATAAAGAAAGAATAATTATCATGATTATGTATTCTGAAGTATGGTTTAATTTTAACTCTAGTTTATGGTTTAAAGTTGTGATTTAACACTAATAGCGGCATACATCTCTAACAGCATAATTTCAATTTATCAGCTCTGAGTCATTTGTTCTCAAATCGTTCTTAACTGTTTCGGAAAGATGAATAAAATAGCTATCTTCACCATTCACGAGTTTAATAGTAAAGAGAACATAATTATGAAACCTAAAATGTAAGGGAAATTTTGACATTTTTGGCTTCCCATACGTTTTTGCTCAGAGTTAGACCATCTTCAGAACTCTGGTCACTGAATCGAGCGCGTTGTAACGGAAATGTTAGCTGCCGTGGGTTGGGAGTTTGATTTTATGTTTTAAAGCAAGCGTGCCTACACACAAAAAATACATGCATGTATTCTGACGATGGAGCCCTGCTCGAAAATATTTGCTGTAAATAGTTTCAAAGTCTAAATTGCGAGTCTACCCCCCCCCTCCGACTTCGGTTCTCTCGCGTGATCTTATAAAATCTGTTGTTGACCCAGAAAAAAATAATTATGATAATTCGCAATTGGCCTGCATGAGTAATCCTTCATTGGGTCAGAGGAAACCACTCACAATATGCCAAAGTAAACATTCATGTACTTACTGTATTTACAGAATATGAAAATTCACATTGAATACATACATGACATAGTCCTAGTATAAGTATCAGTTTTTGAAGGATATACAATATCGATTATGACAGCGTTTATCTTATGCAGTGGTTGATTTTACATGATAGTTCTTGGAAGAATTCTTAGTAGTTGAACGGGTATTCCCCGATTATGATTTTTTTCTTTTTTAACCACCCAATTATAATTAGTTGGTTAATTTTTGGTAGAATATGATATTACTGACCTGTGGTATTGAATAAGCTGATTTTTTTTTCATACGCAAAATATAAATAGGATGGACTGGAATGCAGCCTTCCAGACTTTCACATACCTTACAAGAAACGGCAAAAAGTAACTTTAAAATGTCATTCTTTTCACTTTCTCCAAACAAACTACATGTACAGATGTATAGCTAAGTTTGGGATCAAAAGAGATCTCAGGACTTTTTTTAAATGGAAATATTTCCTTTAAATGAGGCACATCAACCTATAACCGTCTACATTGAATAACAAATTCATGTAAATAACATTTTTTTAGATGAAATAATGTACTAGTGCATGTCATAATAATTTCAGGCCTGGATTTCTTAAGTAACCATCGATCATCATAAGAAACATCATCAGAAACTCATAATCATGATTCAGGCAATTTAGTATTACATATACTCAATTTTATAAGTTTTTCAACTCTTCACTCTAACCGTATAGGTTGGTTAAACTCCTGTGTGTGTGTGTGTGCGTGTGGGTTTAATTGTACGATTTGCAATGTGAAAATAAATAGGAATATATGCGAGCAAAGAAACACGAAGGAAGGTGTACGGGTTCTTTTTATCCCTTCTTGTACTAATTTTCCGAATTTTTACAGAGATTATGGTTCCCATTACTTCATCTGATTCAAACGTCTCGGGAGCCCCACGAAATGACGTCACTCTGCAACTCCCCGCGGACTTCTGATAGCACCGGGATGGTTACTCATCCTGCCCCGGAGCGCCCCGGTCTGTCATAACCATCCCGTTACCCGTCAGATTGACAGGGGTGATATAATCATAATCATATCCGTCATAATAGTTCACATAACAAGTTGTAAGAGAGCTTGAACTCTAACACTCACTTTCAACATTCAAGCTGAATGTTGAAATGATCTACATTGTAGGTTTGATAAAAGGTTCTTGATGTGACAGTAAAAACGTTGTCTATGTTTTATACAACGCTGGATATTTTAACAGCTTTAATAACACGTGTTTAAAATCGTAAACAAACAACAAAGCTTCATCATTTTGTAGTATTCAATCTTCAAAAAATTAAGCGTGGTTGTATGAATGTTAAGCAGCTACTGTAAAGTTACTGTTGGGTGCGGCTGTATAACTTTTTAAACAGCGTTTTAAACGTGTAATGTGAATTGTTCCATCGTCGTTTTACCTTTGTCATGAATTGATTATGTAGAATGTATGGCATTAATTGATTATGTAGAATGTAGACTGCAGCATTAACCAGTCGCTTATAGAGCCCCTGAAATCATCCAGGCACTTTCAAAGGAAGTCCCAACTATTTCGTCATATACACAGGGTAATATATCCATATAACTGCGAGAATTGATTTAAGAAAATGTAAAGGGGGAAGTGAGGAAATGTAAAAAAAATAAAAATAGAATATGCACAATGCATGTGATAACCTAATTAGCTACAGTTTTTTAAGGAAAAATGCCCCCCCCCCCCGAGAATTGCTTCTACGCATATTTTGATGAAGGTACATAGATTTATTTTTGTATAATAAACATATAAATGAGATCATTGATAAGTATGCATTTTTTATTTTGTTTGAAATGTTACTCTCAATATCTCTGTGTTTGTACTGCATACTTATCAAACAGTGGCGTACAGATGGGGGACCTGGGGTACTCTTGCCCCCCCCCCCCTCCCTCCAAAAAAAAAACAAATGTCACAACCAAGAACAAATGAAAGAAAATGAAAGAGAGAAAGGTGAAATATAATTAATTTCTGAATATCATGTCAAAAACTATTAGTATCACAAACTGACTTTTGTTTGCTAGATCGCTTCTCTCGCTCCTACCTTTTTATGGAGCCACCTCAATCATTGTTTAACGTTATCATTTTCATCGATATGGAGTTTGTGTCGTCGTGACTGATCTGTTCTGAATTCATTTACCATGTTTACGTTTGTCTTTTATTAAAAAAAATAAACAAGAGAGAAATCAGTTTTCTATATCTGCACTTTATCATGTTTATTTTGGTATTCATGTCAAGTGGTCAATATTCTTTTGGTTCATGATCTACCTACCTCTTGGAAGTTGGAGCAGACGTCCACACCCGTAAACTTCGTACTTTACCCATCCCTCACAGCCCCTTTCAAGCATGCCAAGTGAATGCCTATCATAGTTATAGCGATGCGTCAATTCTCTTCATTTCGCATCCATAACTCACGACGGATTCAACAACATAGAAAATGTATTGTCAAATGTCATTCACAACAAAGCACAATCAATAAGTCTTTGTCGAAAATCGGAGAATCAGAGCCCGCAGCTTTGTCCTGGAATCTGGACAAACGACATATTTTCAAGTTTTCGTCAGCTCTGAAACTTAATTGTGACGGGACTGTTAACCGGTTATTCGACAAACGACAAAGACCTCCCAGCTGCCCATTGTAATTTAACGTGCAATTGCTATACATTTGCCGTGTTCTTGAATCCGTCCCCGATGTAGTTGCAAAAACTCTTTATTACAGAAACATATTGATCTTGACATGCGCCACTCGACTGAAGTTGAAGTCCTCGTTAGCGGTAAATCAATCCCTTATAGAAGGATTACCATGATAAAATCTTATTTCTTGTCGAATATTCGGACTTCCTGCGAGCGTGGATGGGGTCGTTATGACTCGTCCTATGTACTTTGAATGTTTCATTGCCTAAATCGGGACCAGTAATGGCTGAAACACGGCTTGGAAAGAATAAGTGATGATTTACGTCCGTCTGGCGAGGAAATTCCATCATATTTTTCTCGCGGATGAGGTTAAATTTCAGTTAAATTTTGTTAAGAAGATTTCTCACTCATCTGCCCTTGTTTTCCAAGACCCCGCGAGTACGGAAACTCGATTTGCACTCGGGCTGATAGAATACATATTTTGGATTAGTGACTTGGAAAAAAGGGGAAATACCCTGAAATATGATTGCAGACTTCAAAGTAACGGGATGGGCATGTATAGCTTTAAATAGAACTGGTAATAGCAAATAACTAGACCTAACATGCCTAATGATAGTTATTATTCTTTGAAAAATGTCGTTTTTGAGAGAGAGGCACGAAGGGGGTCCATGCAATTTCCATCCCCATATATACCCCTCCCTTTTCACTCATTTCCCGCTTTTCACTTAGTTCTTTTTGTGACTTATTTAATTCTATTACCCCCATGAGTGTCTTGTTTTTATCAACACATTTTCACAATTTCTGTAAATTCTAGGCATAACATTGGCGCAAGGCTGAGTTTTCGATGCGGGGCACGATTTCAGGAAATTTATCTAGCTCATTCTCACACCCCCCCCCCTCTCTTTATTTCTCCCTCTCGGTCTTTCGTTTTACCCTCAAATAATTTAAGTTACTCTACTTCATATAGTACGCGTACTTCCATTACACTCGTAAATAATGTGAACTGAACTATAATGCCTCTTACATCATTTGCGATATACCTTTTTTTCATCTGACGCTACTAATAAATAAAATTTTGAATATGAATAATCCTTAGATATCCTGGAAATTTCCAAAATGCAGAATTTGTATGCATATGAAATGCAAAGAATGTGAACATTAATAATAAATCAAGTTAACATTATTTAAGTTTTCCTTGCACTTCAAACCAGTTCTGAAGAAAAAAAAAATGGAATCGATGATAGATCAATCATTGTCAATTGCTTTGAGGGTGAGTAAGCTTGCTAATCATAACCCATTATCTTGATGACGCATGCAATTATTATCCTGAGAAACTTCATGGGTGTTATGCCCCCTCCATCCCCCCTTCTCTCTCTTTGCCTTTAAAATAAGGGTTAAGTCCACCTCATTAAAATGTTCATTTGAATCAATAGAGAAAAATCAGACAAGCATGATGCTGAAAATTTCATCAAAATCGCATGTAAGATAAGAAAGTTATGACATTTTACAGTTTCGCTTTTTTTTATTAAAATAGTGATATGTACAATTTACTGATTTAGTCACATGCGAACGAGAGAATCGATGATGTCCCTCACTCGATATTTGTTTTGGGTTTTTATAGTTCGAATCATACATTATTTCAATTTGTGCAGATTTGACAATAAGGACCAACTTAATTGACTCAACCATAAAATGTTAAGCAATGGTAATTCACCATATTCCAGGGAGAAATAAAGCTTTGTTTCACAGGACATTGGTGAGAAAATTACAATATTTTATATTTCATATAATAAAATACAAAAGAAATAGTGAGTGAGTGATGTCATCAGTTGCCTCATTTGCATACCGACCGGGATGTGCATATAACCGTTTTTTGAAATTAAGCGAAACTTCAAAATGTTATAACTACACACTAAAACCATGCTTAGGGATATAAAAGTACCGACAGCCTTGGCTAAAGGCTACAGATCTCCTGGCCCGGCGATCAACATTTTGAGGAATATAAATTCATTGCAGCTTGGAAGAGTCCAGCATAATGAATTCCGATAGGCTTGATTAAGAAAAAAATAAAATCTCCCCCCCCCAAAAAAAAATTACTTAAAAACTTCCTTTGTATTGTACCACTTGGTACTGTACTTTCTTCGATGATCATGCATCCGTTACAGATGCACAACTGTGACTGTGACTTCCATGTAAACGTTGTACGTGAAAGGCTTGTGCGCACTGTTGCATGGTATTCGCCATAATGGCAAAGTTACCAAGGTTGAACTTTTTATTAAAGATACAGAACGGGCGCCATATTTTGTTATATGAAGTTAATTCCAGAGATTGAGTCATCAGGATCATCTTATCTCTACCAAAACTAACCCCTCCCATTCAACCTGTCACGCAATTGTAGATGAAATCATGGAAATACTGGACAAATTAAGCGTGTGAAAAATCGTCCGCAAGTTGTGACTTCCACGCTGGGTTCGAAGCGGACATCCCGTCCACACGCTATCTGCAGGTGAATGTTATTTAGTACTTATTGATAAGGCCTTAAGGTGATCCCTCTGAACAAGAGATGTTGGTAGGTCGATGACCAGCAGATTGCACTCTCTTTTTCCTTAAAACGTCGTTAATCGTCACGTGTGTAGGAAGTGATTGAGTAATGGGTTGTGTAATGAATATTCCCGTCGGTATGGTCATGGACCTGTTATCGCCATGGTCTGGCCAGGGAGTTGGTCTGACCAATGGTGTGTGCATAGTTCGTCAATGTAAGTTGGCCAACGTAAGAACATGAGGAATGCATTTAACTGACTTTAAGTGAAGTTAGCGCGCAAATACTGTCTGCGCGTAAGGTTTCCCAAGGTCGCAATTACGTTATGCAATGCACTGCAAGTAGCCACGGTCCTGTGATGGTCGGTGTTTAGCGCCCGCCTGGGTGCACTGCAAACACTCGCGATGAACCCAATGATATAGAAAATATTGCGTAAACTTTTTGAAGGCGGTCATAGCCCCCCCCCCCCTAATTTATACTTTTATAAAATGAACAAGGAAAGTTTAACCTGTTTAAAGAAAGGAAGCGCAATTGCGACACTTCGGCTTCTTGCGAATACCTGTACTGCGAAAACTCACAATCGCAAAAAGAGAGATTGGACACGCGTGCATTCATGTTCTTGTAAATCATTTTACTGAAACAATGATTTACATTGACCTGCGAATTTATCAATAAATTTATGGAAATAAGACAACTCGAAGGATATGTCTTGCTTGTGGTGACAGACCTTTGGTCGAAATGGTCAATGGCCAAAACGAAGAGGAAACGTTTAGGATTCGGATATCGGAAGTATAGCGTGAGCAGCCTGAGCGTGAGAATATTATGTTCTTGAGCATATACACAATGACTTCAAAAAACTATAAGATTCGCTGAGGCTATGGTGGAAGTGCAACATGTTTATTATTTTGCAGTAATTTATTGATTTTTACCATTCTTTTGTTTCGAAAATGTATTTGTATCATTTCTTTATTTTATTGAATTAATTCATTCATTCATTTTCAATTGCTCCTTAATTTGTTTATATTAAGGCATTTATATTCATATATCTTCTGTTTATCTATCTTATTCATTGTTTTCGGGGGGGGGGGGGAGAACACTGTCAATTGTTCTCACCCCAGCGAGACAGCTCACTGTTACTCTAGTATTGGTTGAAATTTAATTTTAAAAAACACATGTATGGCAATTATATCCGAAGTTCAGGGGATCGTTACATGAAAGTTGTCAGCACTTACAAGATGTCTTTCTCCGACAGTTACCGTAGTAACAGTCAGGGGCTAGAGCTTCTCATCCAATCAAAAGCAAGCATTTCACTACAATAGTCAGCAATGACAATTTAGTCAGTGCTGACAACTTTCATGAAACACCCCCCCCCCACCTGACGTGATGTCGCATCGGTGTGTATCTCCGTTGATCTTTTTTGTTAATAGATGTTTTCAATTGGTTCAGTAAAATAATGTTTAGGTTATAGGGTACATGGATCTTTCCTTTTCTACGAATACTGCAGGATGCCATTCCGGGGTCGGAGGGCGTACGGGGGCGCTAATAGTCTCGTCATTCGTTTCACACCTGTCAGGAAATGGTTCCTCCCATTACAAGATAACCTTTATCACTACTTTAATGTTCTTGTGCTTGTGGCAATGATGTAAAGCTTCACCTTTCATTTATAGCTTCCAACATAGAGCATAGCAAATTTTGGTATGTTATTTCAGTTCCATGGTTATCTATTTTAAGCATGATGCGAAGAAGAGGTGGGGCTGAACAAAGAAAGCCCCCCCCCCCAAAAAAAAAAAAAAATGGTCTCTCAATTAATTTAAGTCTATTTCATCCGTTTGTGTCTTCGTTCACCTGTTTGCACAATGGTCTTGAAATATCAGTTTTTATATTTTGCTACCTGACAAGAAAAAGTCTGGTCGATCTCTGACACCCTGACCCCGTTGCATAAACGTTACCATGATGGTAACCTTGCATGCCAGCCAATGGTAACGTGCATGGAATCCTTGATTTTGATTGGCTGTTGATCATCGTTACCACGGTAGTTACCATTAGATGGGAAAGTTGTAACCATAATAGTAATTTTATGCAACGGGGCCCGTGTGTGTCGTTCTCTCCCTTTCTGTTTCGTTTCATTTCTGACTAGAAGTTTTAGGCAAAGGAGATTGAATTTAGTCTTCTTGCATAAAGGACAAGTCCACGGCAACGAAAAGTTGATTCGATTGAATACAAAGATAAAAATACTCCAAGCATAACACTGAAAATTTCAACAAAATCAGATGCAAAATAAGAAAGTTATGACATAAAGCTCTAAAAGTTTTTCTTAATTAACAAAAAAAAAGTTTATGGACATCCTGGCCAGTATTTAAATGAGGAGACTGATGACATCATCCACTCAGTATTTCTTTTGTATTTTATTATGTGAAATATTAGATATTCTCATTTTCTCCTCATTATCAAGTTAAATAACAGTTAATTCCTCCTGAACATGATGTGAAATTAGCATTGTTCAATACTATATCGTTCGGTCGAGTTGGTCCTTATTGTCAAATCTGTAAAAAAAATGAAATATTGCATAAATCGAACAATAAAAAAAAAGTGAGTGAGGGACATCATCGACTGTCTCGTTTTTTCATTTCACTGAGTTGAGTATATCACTTTTTTGTGGAAAATAAGCGATACTTTCACATGCCGTAGCTTTCATATTTTACATCTGATTTGAATTAAATTCCCAGCGTTATGCTAGTTTGATTTTTCTCTATTCAAATCAACATTTTTTTCTGGAGTGGACTTGGCCTTTAACAAGAAATTAAATAACAACTGGCACCTGGGACAACCGTACCGCCCGCCCTGATATCTTGAATCAGGAAAAGCCTATTCTGCTCACATATTCAATTTTTGCATATGATTAGGATAAATACTTACATTTCACTTTCCTGAAGATAATTTTCTGATGTACTCCACGATATGCCAATCGAGGGGCGCCTGCTATCGCAATTATGGCAGGTTTTATCAAAATATGATAGTATGATTCCCTTTTAAGTACCTTTTCTACGAATTCGGCTCTACTAATTGCATTTTGACGATTTCCGGTGATAATTGCCATGATCGTGCATTTCTTTTGAATGAGTCGATAATTGTTTTTTTTTTGTATTTATGAAATTCATTGTTCTTGTCTTGTAATCATTAAGTTACGTGAACAACTGAACCCATTTGTACAAGAAATTGGACAAAGTGAGGTTAGAAATGCACTGTTAACACAGTGATATGTAGGTATGAAATCAAATTTTAAAAAACGCCCAATATCAAGATTGTTGTAACGGTCATGATATATCGATTATATTTTGCCACAGTTTGACTCTTTTTTCTACATGTATTTCAATGTTATCGTCATTTATTCGTTTTTATTCAATTAATCTTATCGTTTGAATAAAATTATTATCTTAACCATGTTAACTATGGCTCTTTTTTTTCTTTCTCCCTCTCTCATTTTATTTTCATTAAAATGTTTATTGATGTCTATCGAATGTTATAGATATTTCGTATACATGTAATAACAAAGTTAAAAAAAACATTTTGTCCTTTTCTCGTCTCTAGTTCCCAGTGTCCGCCCACCCCCTTCTCTCTCGAGTATCTTTCCCTTCTCACTCCCTCACATTACTTCCTCTGGCCCCTTCTCCCCTCCCCATTCTCCCTCTCCCCAACATCCCCCACCCCTCCATATCGGAACGCCCCTCTTCTCACATCCGCGCCAGGAGGAGGGGCTTGAGGTGAGAGGTCTAATCATTATCTCTCCTTGGCGGGGCTCCTCAGTCGGAGGGAGGGAAGGAGAGAGAGAGAGAAAAAACCGAACAACCTCGACGAAGTAGGGTTAGCAGGGAGAGAGGAAGTTACTGATGATATCACTTAAATAATTTTCATCAGAATGTCTGCCAATTAACCGGAAGGGGTATCCGATCCGATAGATTACGAGATGATGTCTCCGGGTTAGACGCCCCGCTGTCCATCTTCCTGGCAAGCTGATGCCATCCTCTTCCATCAGAACAACTCCTCCAGGTCATTCCTCACCGATCACAGCCCGCTGGATTTCTTAAGCTCTATAATGATCAGATAGAACATAACCATGAAAATAATTACCAAGATGACGCCGGGCCAAGAAGCGACGGAAGACAAATGAAAATCATTATTGTTTAAAAACGCCATACATCTTTAGGTTAAACTACCAGAAAAAATGTTTCTGCATAATACGGACTGATGACGTAAATGAAGTTGAAGACTGGAAAAGAATTTAGACAACTTGACGCGGCCACATTTCTTTTGCTTAATTGCTTAAGTTGGTATTAAAGCTTGATTTATTTTCAGTTGCTGCATGGTTGTAGTTGTTCGTATGATGGCATTCTTCGTGTTCTACATGATCGGTATAATGACAAGAGTCGGTCGAAGTTCTATGTAGATGAATTTGATGTATCGATATATTCCCTTTCAAACATGGAAAACCAAAATATATTTTATTGCAAGAGTTTTATTTAAAAAGAACCCGAGATATTCAATGTATGCATTGGTCATCGACAAATTTATAGAATATACAATTTTGCTCTCCATTCCTTATAAAAGAGAAGAAAACATTAATTTCAATATCGTTTTTTATTCTTTGATTTTTTTTATAAGGGGGACTAAGGGATAAAGAGGTATCATTGACTTGACTCATCTGCTGGAGAAAGAAATTATAGCCATGGTAGTTGATAATAATTTCAAGTACTTGAACTGAATATCACTCTCTGTCAACTCTAATTTAAAAAATTACACATATACCTGCCCCCCTTGCCTCCAACCTCACCATCCCATCCGGCCCTCTCGCCCAATTATGAACTCGCCCCTCTACTTAAAGCAAGCCGCTCTACGCCCACCATCCAGCTATTCTCGCCTTTCCCGCCAAAAGGTCTAGTATAGGTGACGCATCGCACGACATCGCTTCCAGCCAAGTGGCGAAACGAGACACTTCCGAGTTTACATGGCGGTATTGATCACGCCGATTGCAACCGATTCGGGATCTGCGAGGCGCGGATAGCCAGCGAATGCCCTTGGGCGGATTTCAAGATATCCGGATGAGAACCCTATCCTCCGATGATGATGCGGGCTCTACCTTTCATGATTTGAGCAGTTTCCCTGATTGCAGCACATGCGGTTGCACCACTCTACAAAGATTATCCATTGGTTTCGGAGATATTCGGAGAAAATAATTCCCCCCCCCCCCCCCAAAAAAAATAAATAAATTCAGGTTAATGCATTTCATATATATTTTTTTCTGACTGGTCAGGTCTGTATTAAATTTTCAGAATGCTGAATGAGGTTAAAAAGACAATTTGGTTACCCGGCTACGCGCATTACAGTTGATAGGGGCGCAGGAAATGACATCAGATCAATCAGAGGTTAAAACTACTTCAGGGGAGACGGGGTGGGGGAATTGGCTGATATCTTCCTAAACGTAATAATCTCTACATTATTTTTTCAACGGAACAAAGGTGTCAGGGGCTGGATATTGATATTTCCTTAGAGTAAGATTCAGCAATATACCTTTTTTGAGATAATTATGAGCGAGATGGAGGAAGACACAGGGAGATGGGTTAGGGCTCTAATCAATTTTTGACTAAAATCAACCACGGACCTAGAGAAGTAGGTCCGTGGTCATACTAAAAAGCAGCGAAAAGCATGTACATGTATGTACCATTCGTGTGTGAAATGCCAGTAATTTACGAAAAACTTTGTGAATAACCCATTTTTTTCCATAAGAATGTTCAGAAGTTACGAATTACTTCATTCGCACGACTGGTTCTCCTGTCTTGTCATGCTTGTAGGGGAAGGCGGGGTAAGTTGTGACAGTTTTTGCTTTTTGCATGTTAGAATTGATATGATTAATAATCTTGTCGAAATAAGTACCTTGCCTTGAAATTTGATTCTTCTGAAATATTTTACACCTAAATATATCTTTCTATCCCCACACTGAAAGTCATCGTGACCTTTGAAAAAAACGATGTCAAATGGCTCAACTTGCCCCATATATGGGGTAAGTTTGAGCCACCTTCTGGGGTAAGTTGAGCCACAAAAACTATGTACAAAATGTATGAGGGGAGAACCAGCATGTAAATTTTTTGTTTAAAGTCTTTTCACTTGCTAATTCTCTATAAATACTAACATCCTTTAAAAGGAAAAGAGCAGTCATGTAAATTTGCTCCTTTCAGCCAGCATTTCAATCGATTTTTATGGTTTGTTTGTTTTTTAAGATACATTACCATAGGAATTACCATGGCTCAACTTGCCCCATGCTGTCTGGCTCAACTTACCCCAGTCCGAACTTAGTGATATAATATTGTATCCACATTTTATTATGCATCCATCATATAAAAGACTATGACAAGAATGAAGATCCATACCTGGACTAATAATGTTGTTATCATGTCTTTATTATATTTAAAGACGTGTGTGTTTATAAAGCACTTATCTATTTCACACTCTTTTTTACTTTTTTGGCTGAAATTCATATTTTTCCCTCTAAAAAAATACTTTTTGTTTAAAAGTTGAAAACAATATGGTGGGGTTAGGGGTTATGCTATGGGTCATCAATACATGACACCACCACAATGTCTGACTCATTCATTATTGGCCTGGGGCTGGTGGCTCAACTTGCCCCTATGCTCAACTTACCCCGCCTTCCCCTACTAAATGATATAAACCCATGTATCTTACCCTGCACATAAGAACATTACATGTTCTAGTTGTTTTGCGTATGATAGCATGTGTGACTTTATGCATAGTTTTAAGAACCACCTCTCACCAGATGCATTTTTTAAACATATTATACTGTTGTGCTGTATTCACCTTCTGCTTTCAAAACCACGTAGGCCTATACACATGATATATATAAATGTGACATACAGTTGCTGTTATCTTCAAAATGTACATAGCGGAAGTTCCTGCTATATATAATCTTTTAATTTCCTTTATATTCCTCTTTCCCTAGTTTATGCCAAAGGTCGTGCGCATGATGTCAATATATGCAATAATTTTCTATATATATATAAGATGACAAAAGTTAGATACAAACCAACGTTGTCAAAGCAGTAATCTTGCCCCCTCCACCGTCATTTCAGTTTTGCAGAAGTGATAGTCTAGACATGAATGTATATCTTTGCCTTATCCCTCGAAACACAGATTCTCACTTGTTTTGTTGATTTTGCTTTAAAATATGTTTTAATTATCAGATATTTACATTCAAATCCAATTTGAAAATACCTAGTTGCGTTATTTTAATAATAATAATGACTCTTTGTGGATTCCTAGGTCTCGTGACTAGTTATCTGTGTAATGGTTTCAATTTTCGTTAGAGACAGACGAACTTATCCACCACTTCTGAATGCATAACTATTATGCCCCGCTCCTCCTAGAAATCGATTTTCCATTATGCATTTGTATATGACCTTCGGAGGAGGGCGTGAGCAAAATCTATTTTCGCGTGGAAGTCAACGCCTTCGCGGTCATGGGTATACGATATATCCCCAGCACTTGTGATATTCCTGACGCCTTAAAATTCAATTAAAATCTTCAACTGCCCTGCTGATTTCCTTCAACTAGAGCGATCCCTTGTCGGCAGACTTGAGGAAACTCGGGCGGAAAACCCTCCAGTTCCTTTCGCCTAATCCCCCGTCATTATTTTCTTCATAAAAATTAATGACTATTCGGCGGGGACTTCGTCGGCGGATAAGGACTGTGGGGGTTGTTTTCACTTTGACGACACCATAGCAATCGTTTAATGTGTGGTGGATGCGTGTGTGCGTGGCGGTGCCTTGGCGACGCCAATGGTAAGCGGCTGGTTGGCGGGGAGGACGGGTCGTGGCATTCGCCTAAAGGCTACTGGAGAAGGTTTGGACTGAGGATAGAGACGCCATGAAAGTTTGCAGTATACCCCCATGATATAACAGTTTATATGGTGTAAGAAAACTTCTTCCCTCCAAATGAAATGTATGCCTGTCTACCTTGTTTTCCGCTGGTTAACTGCTTAAATCTTCATGCCCAATTCTTTTTCCAGAAATATTTCTGTCATATGATCTGTAAACTCTTTATTTTTCTTATGAGAAATGGCGCTCGCAAAACATATTCTGTTTGAGCAAACATGACTTGAAAATTCTATTCCGACAGTAAAAAAAAATAGACTTAGCCTACTCTCTGGCTATTCAATGCCGATGCTTTGTAACTGCCTGGATATACATTTCTTCTCTGGTATAAATGCTTGCACTTATATAGGTCAATATTGAATTTTATCATAATAACATCGAACTTTAATATATAAACGGCACTGATTTGTAGCAATGATCCCGTCCATGCATATCATAACAGTCTTTGAAGTATAGGCCCATAATTTCATAAGAGATTAAAAACAATTAGAGAGTCAAAAGGGGCCTAAGCTTTCGATCCTAGCAGAATCTTCGTCGGAGGCAAAATGACAAACATATAAAGTGGAACAACCATGATATAGACCACAAACATCCAACAGCAACACTAGAAACAAGGAGACAAAAGGGGCATTAGTGAGAAGAGATGACCAATCAGGTTAATGAAGGGGAAGAAAGAAAAGGAGTAGGCAGACACAAAGGGAAGTAGGTGTAAGGCCAAAGAAAGACCTCAAGCAAAGAGGGATTAAGATATGGAGCAGGCAACATCAAAAAACAATATCTACGAATTGAATTAGAGTTGACAGATTACGAAGTTCATTCGACCTTCATTACAAATGGATTGATTGGAAGCATGCAATAAATATTTTGTCTTTTTGTAAATATTTTGGTATAAATGTTGTAACTGTTGTAATGTCGCAGAAAATCGTAACCTTTTTTTTTGGCATATTAACCGGCTATTTTCTTTCAGCCATTCACCATGTCTATTCATTCTTATCACACACTCATTCATGTCATAAGCGATGTGAACTTTAAATTAAATCAGTGAAAAACAATTATGTAATTGAAATCATTGAAACCATTACATTGCAGTAACCTATCAACAAATTGTTAATGGGTTGAAATCATCGAAGAGACATTCAAAATCTCACAGCTTCTGGAGAAAAGGTATCCATGGGTAGCGGGTGAATCACCGCGAAAATGCAAAGAGATAAAAGTTTGAAATTCTCTCTCCGGAAACTGGGATGCGAAGAATTGCGTCCCACCTACATGACCTATGCCATGTATACAGACAGACGCCTCGCTCCGAGCGCGCGAAAAAAATAATGAGATGGAAATAAGCGGGAAATTTTAATTCGACATTATCGTCTGTCTCGTCGAACTGTGGTATATCCGCGAGAAGCGGTCGTCGCCATCTCGCCCGTTCCTTGTACCTCAAGGCGGCGCTGGAGTTCAGGAGATGTGTCATTGTCGAGATCGTCTTTTTTCCGAAGCGTAAGGGCTTATACAGATTGAGGGTTGGACGCCATGATCGGCTCGTTCACACTGACAAGTTTTAATGTTCCCTTTTCGATTTTTTTTTTTTTTGGGGGGGGGGCGGATAAAACATGTTAATTTGAATCATAAGCAGAAGAACCTCCATTTTGTCTAACAGAAATGATACAAATGTTTTCTTGCGTATTTGTGAAAGACATTTTTCATTTATACGCCATTTTTTTTTCGAAATTCTCTATCCAATAGTAAGACCATTCCACCTTTCACTCTCTCAGTCTCTGTATTTGATGAATCTCCTTATATTTCATAGTTCGTTGCAATAGATGCATTCCCTTTCTATAACCCCCTCTAATTAGGTGGTCTGTCTCTGACAGATCACCTATTGATTTCGTCAGAATTTTCTTTATTTCTTTATTTCTTTATTCTTGGCACCTATGTTTGTCGCCAACTTTTCTCGAAATTGGCTGAATCAATTTTGCTGATTTTTTTGTCATATATAGAATCTATCATAGAGACGGCAAAATAAGCTTTTCAAGGTCATATGGTAATGATGACGTCATCTACGCGCCATTTTGTAAAAATCTTCATTTGATCATATCTTCATTATCAATTATCAAAAATTAACAATATTGACATGACATTAACTTCATGTCAAGGGTCAACTGTCAATGTCATCAAAGGTCATGTAGAGGTCATGACGCGCGCGTACGCGCGCGTCAAAGGTGAAAAAATCGTCCAAATGACCTATAAATTTTTTTGGGTACGTTTCAGGTCATTTTAAGCATTTCAAAAATTTGCGCGCGCGCACGTATGCGCGCGCGTTTCCGCGCGTTACACCTTAACGCAACGCAGAAAAACCGTTTCTTTTAATATCATTGCATTGCTAATAAAATTCTGAGCATTTTGATACCTTGATCAACCTTCTACAACCATTAATAACGAAATTAACACCCGTTAAACTTTGCAGCACGTGTGCGCGCGAGCTCTCACTATAGGCCATATATGGGCAAAAACATGCCTATTGTAAATTCACTGTAGCTCTTTAAAAAGTCCGTTGACCCACAACTTTTTTTTCATACATCGATAGAGTATTAAATGTAGATTTGATTTCATGTCACCATTGTCCCTAAATTATATCGTGACGTCATCAAAATGGCGCAAAAACTAAAAATTTCATTTTTTTCAAAAATGACGTCATCAAATTTATGCAAATTTGGCTGTAACTTCTCGAATATAGATCATTTTTCGCCGAGATTTCAATATGTAGTAGTTTATAATGTACTCTTTCTCCTCAGTTTACATGAAAGTTAGTTTTGAGAAATGCATCATTGCGTAAAACAGCGATGAAAAGAGGCATGTCATTTTTCCTCATTTTGCGTGTAATCTCTATGGGACATGACTTTTTCCCAAAACTAGATTCGACATTCCTCTATTTCGTGAGCCATATCTCCATTTTTTCTTGTCAGCTTTCCTTGAGCTTTTAATATGTTGTAGCTGAGATTCTGGGCTATCGGAAGTGTGCCCTTCATTTTTTGATCAGATGCCGGGATCATGCCCGTATTTCACTTGCAAAATTGGAATTGTAATTCTCAAAATTGCTTACGTGTAATCTCTATGGGGAATATCGTGGCTCAATGGATAACGCATTTGACTTGCTTTCTCGAGGGCGGAGGTTCGATTCCTGGGGTAGAAAAGATGATTTTTTTTTCATTTTTTTTTCTTTTTGCCACCTCTTACATGATCCTTTATGATAATTAAAAGGTATGAAAGTTAAAATTTAGCAAGATAAATCAGATTATAATTGTTTTTTTCATATCACATGTATTTTGTGTGTAATCTCTATGGGACATGACTTTTTCTCAAAACTAGATTCGACATTCCTCTATTTCGTGAGCCATATCTCCACTTCTTCTTGTCAGTTTTGCCGGAGCTTTTAATATGTTATAGCTGAGATTCTGGGCTTTCGGCGATGTGCCCTCCACTTTTTGATCAGATGCCGGGATCATGCCCGTTTTTCACTTGCAATATTGGAATTGGAATTCTCAAAATTGCTTACGTGTAAAGTCTATGGGAAACATTAATAATCACATTGAGCAATGGTCAAAATTTATTATTAGGATGTCTAGAATCAAGATTATCAATCATATCTAAATTATTCATTTTATACATTAGCCGACTCTGAATGAAAAATCATGACAGACCACCTAATTCGTCCGTATGACGAATTAAATTCTAGTTTTTATTTACTTTAATTCAATACTGTAGGCCGATGTGAATATATTGTAGACACCTTGGTTCTCGAGTTATTTGGTCCCAGGTCAGTATTCTGGTTCTTCGCATGAATTGTTTTCGATTCACTGAATTTGAACATAGACCACCAATCCCTTCAATCGACAGTCACACTCACGAAACCGATACCAAACAGACCTACGATAAGCCATTCGAAACATCGCATTAGATTGTGGTTCTGACTTATGTTTCTTTGATTTTGCTGATGATCCTTCAATGTCAGGATTTTATGTCAATTAACTTTTGAATTGAATTTGAATTCGAATTGTGACTGTATATAATTAAGTATTTCTGAGCGATGCCCCTGCCCTTCTGCACTCCTGTCATAACACCCCTATACTACCTTCGACCCCTCCACCCATTAAAACCCTAATACCTTTTACCCCTCTTACCCTACTACCATCTGCCCCTCTTCTAAGCACATCCCTACTATCTTCTCTCCCTCTTACCATTACACCACTACTACCGCCTGCCCCCTCGTTTACACCCCTGCAACCTAATGCCCCTCTTCCATTACACCCCGACTACCTTCTGCCCCTCCTCCAATTACACCCCTACTACCTCCCCATCGAACTGCAGGGGAGATGTGATGCGGATCGGATGTTGCGAGTCGAGGCGTCGAGATGGCGTAGGAGATGAAGGCTGGATGGTCTTTCTTGACACTTGAGATGGTCGCTATATGTTGATTCGATCATAACGGACGGGATCGGTATCTTCATAAACCTTGAGTTATTCCAAGTTTGTGTTGGTGACGAGAATGTTGTTTCGCCTCACTTCTATAGGTTTGAAGTCTTGACTGTTCGTTTACATGACTTTTAAGTATCTACTTAAACATTTTGTATAAACTATCATTGAAGCAAACAAATGACCTATTGTTGGAGGCTAATTAAGGAGGTGCCTGAAAAAAATGGCATATCGTTTTTCTTCAGTTTAAAACTTGAATAATAGGACCTACTTAATGATTGCCCACCTTCAAAATAAAATAAATATGTTTTGTAACCCAAATTACACTATCCCGTCCCTCCTTTTATCTTCAGTTGCATCAATACTGTTAAATTGGTGAGTACATTTTTGAACTGCAGTTTTTGATAGGTCTATGCACACCTAGCTACACAACGGACGGACGTAATGCGACCGAGTGTAAATGCAATCATGAAATATTCAGGTGAAAGCGACTCCCTCTTTCCGTATCCCTAAACCCAAGTCGTCATCTCACTCGGCGAGACAAGACGGCGGCGATGAGTTGCTGACTCCTTGTGACGTCATCAATCTTTTAGGGGGAAGCCCCGTGGAAGTAATTTACACGGCGCCACGAATAGTGATGGCGTGTTGTGTTGTCGAGCTGCTGGGAGTCTGTGGGCTGTTCTCGTCTAGTTCGACCGTCGGAGTTGCGTCGTGGCGCCTCTTCCCCGAGCCTTCCCTCTGGGTTATTCCCCGAAGGCAGCATGCTTGACATACCTTCTTAGAATCGCGGCGGTGATGAAGATGAGATCGCTCACTCAAGCTGATTTGACCTGACTAATTTAATACATTTAAGAAGAAAAATAGTAGTCATTTGCAAATTCCTTTAATATAATAAAGGCATTCTGGTATATGGATGAATGTGTTCCATAATTATGTTAATAAAACGCAACTTGGAAATAGAATAAAACGCAACTCCTGAATGATAAGCTTACATGCGGTGAAAAAAAGAAAACATGTTTTGAGCCTCGACCGTGGCGTTGCTATGATTTTTAGTGTTTCTTTGCGTAGTTTAAAGTAAAAGGCTATTTCCTTGACGGCATGATTATTATATTTTTTACTCCCGCTCTCATTTACATAATTTTTGTTGAAGTATGTGATAATACCTAAATTTGGTTGACACTTCCTCTCCGTTTCCCCTCAATAACAACCCATGAACGAATAATAGTTGTGAGGGGGGTTTAATTATTTTTTTTTTAAATATATATACATTACATATTACTCTTGCAACTGTGACATCGCATATGAGCAGCTCCACCATATAATGTGCAATGTAAATTCCATATCATTTTGCTCCCCCTTCATTTGCATTTTTCCTCCCTTTTCCATCTCCCAGGCACTTCTTATGCATACTATTATAATTATGTAAAAAAAAAACTCAATAAAAAGGTTTCCAGAAAGTTCTTTACGTGTTCAATAACTTTAAATAGTTTTATAACGAACCTAAACAGGTTCTAAAGTTGCTTAAGGTACTACTTTTTAGGGAATCTTGAAAGGTTCTAAATACGGGACAAGCACAGAATCATTCATATGGGAAAAATTATTACCATCAAAAGGATGAACATGACATGCCTAAGGACCGATTGCGCGACTCAGTTAAACTAACCTTGACACATTTCGCAAGCATCATTATTGATAACCATGATAATATTATATACCAACCAAACCACTATATTTGCACTATGTTATGCAATGGTTTGCAGTAAGGCTGAATTTCACACTGGTATCAACTGGGCAATATTTATTTTATACGCCACCCAGGGTTCAATAAGTAAGTTGATCACTTTTAAAAGTATGGCACAGGTCGTATATATATATATACGATAGGTATATATATATATATATATATATATATATATATATATATATATATATATATGTGTGTGTGTGTGTGTGTGTGTATAATTTTTGCTTCAAATGATAATAGTAATCATAATAAGGATAAGGACATGTTGCAATGAACATTGATAATTTAAACATAAATCATGAAGAACATCTCGACTAAAAAACAAGTTTTATGCTGATTAAAAAAATCATACTGTCATAGGGGCTGTCACAAAATATCAATTGATTTCAAGTGTCTCACTCTTATTCCTGCTTTTTGGTATTATTTGCGACGGATGTGCTACATAGATGAGGACAGGGGGCAATTAACAACCCCAATAACCCTCATCAGCTATTGTAGTAAAGATGAGAAAAGGGTCATTGAATGGGTTTTACCCATTATAATTTGAATATAACATTTTTTCCGGCAGTTCGGATTTAAATTTGAATCCAGTTCCCAACTCGTAATATTTTGATGTGTAAATAAAATTTACTTTACGTAATTAGCAATTGGATGTTAAAAAGCTACTGTCAAATATTCTATCCTGAAAAATTTCAGCCCATTTCATGCTTCAGACGTAGGTGTTTTTTTTATATCAAAGAAAAATATGCAGACATTCTATTTGGATCGGGCACCCGATCGAATTAAATTTAGGGCCCCGTCTCACAAAGAGTTACGAATGATCCAATCAATGTAACACTATGGAAATTCATTTTTTTTTCTACAGGAGTTTTGCAAAATGCCCTTTGTAAACAAAGGAGAACACACCAAGTTGTCAATGATTTGATGAATTAATGAATATACATCAAAATTATCTAGAAAACAAAATGTGAACGAACATGCATTTCAAATGTTGACTTGCTGGCTGTCGATAGTTGCGATTGATCAGATCAATCACAACTCTTTGTAAGACAGGCTGGGGGGGGGGTTATATTTTACACACCCCGCCCGTTTTGGGGTCCATGCATTTTTATAATCTACGAATGAAATGGAATAGTGACATGTACTTTTTTAATTATCTGTTTTTTTGCTGGGGGGAGGGGTTTGAAAAAAAAATAAAGATTGGCTTTAATGCCTGTTGATAATTGAGTTGAGAACACGTCTCCTCCCTCCCCCATAAATGTCGCCTTAACGTGATCCCCCCCCAAAAAAAAATAAATAGAATGGAGCCGCCCCTGGTGATGTTGGAGATTGCATGTGCACGAGTATTAAATTAAACAAAGTGTTGGGAAAAAATGCGCAGCGTTTCACAGTCCCATTATCTCTTCCTTACAGTATCTGGTATAACAAAAAAATAAGTTCTTCCAATGCAGTCACTACTTTCATTCAAACTGTAACCATAATCCTCTGCGGTTTCGATCCCCCGCCATGCGACAAGAAAAAATTAAACAACAAAACTTGTTATTGATTTTCGCTGGTCTAGCCTGTTTCCAACCGATGACTCATACGGCTAGTTCGCCTTTTTTTCTCCCAGGTTCAAATTTGATTGAACACAAACTTTATTTCTTGCCATACTTCTCGAGAATGTTCCTCTCATTTTGTCTGCTTTTACTACAAATCATTATGGTTTAAGTTCTAAGGCCAATTTCCCTTTTAAACATATGCGCATGTGTATTTTAGAAAAAAAAATATACAGGCTCCTATTTGCAATAGGATCAATTAGAATAATCTCTTTTGTCGCTTTTGGTCACAAAAGTAAACTTTTCACGTGGAACTTATAAACAAGTCGAGGCCTGTCTGTTGCAAGAGCCTTTTCTCTATCCAGGTAGGCAAAAATACCTCATCCGTAACTATATACTGCTTTCAACCAATAATTATCTCCCGGTAATGGTTTTTATTGCGATACGTGCATCCGCTGACAATTGCCAATATTTGTTAACCCCGTTCACGGGCAAACCCAACATGTGTCTTTCAATGTATTTATTTTAATTCGCAAACATGATACTCTTGCAACAGAGTCAGACTGTCTTGCAATATTTTCCGATTTGTAATCGCTCTATATACCATTCATTAAAGATTGCATGATCTATCGGGCCTCTAGATATTTGTAGAGCAGCTATATAAGTCTGAAATGCAGTCTGAAAATGATATCTTGAAAAGGTATACACAATCCCAACATTGCTGGTAGAAATGGTAATTCTTAGAACACTACAGTAAGTACAGAAATCCATAGAAGGCAATGTAGTTCTTCAAATTTTATGAAATTACAAAAAGGTATACCTGTTGGACCGTGCCGAAGAAGATAAAAAGAAATGATAAAAAAACTAAATCAAAGAAAATCCCCACTTCTTGTCGAACTCGTAAGATACCCTATTCTATTTGGCGAATTATGACCATCGTCAGCCCTTTTAACTCGCTTGTGATCTGAACTGATTTACTTAGGAAATCATTAAACGTCCCTTCTCCCAAACGAGCATGCGAGGATATTCATTAACATTCAAGAATCTGCGCTCATCATCAACGCATTAACTTTTGCACAATTAAAAAAGAAGCATACCTTTAAAGTTTTAATTAGCCGTAATGGCCTGGACAATCAAATATGAATATTTGTGAAGAAATCATTTCAATCGTCAAGAAAGAATCTGACACCGCCTTCGGCACGCACGTCCCTCGATCGGAAAACGCCACTCGAGAAAGGGGATTCCCCCATGACGTTTACCTATGACGCCATCACAAGTGATTTCTTCGTTCGCCCGTCGTGCCGACGCCCAAGCGAACCATGCGTCATCAATATGAATGAGTGTCATAATCAATACGCTAATTTATTTCAAGAGCTTCATTATGTGCGATCAAGTTATTCGAAGGTACCAAAAATTAGAAAGTTAATCAGCTTTCTCCAATTGTTATACGATTAAAAAACGTTCGCTCTTGCCCTAAAATGTTGTTGCTTTCGAGATGCCTTCACAAAATCGGTTGTGGAAAACAAGCCTGTAAAAGTGGTATACAATTTTCAGCACGTTGTTTTAAACTACAGCTGTGTAATCTTCTGTGGTTTTGTTGTAATATCATGATTAGAATTATTTTCAAACACACACCTAATGAATCATATATAAAGGTGTATTTGTTACAATTTATTTTCTTATTATTATTAGGGGTATGGGCTCTAGTGATACTATGCACTAATCTTCTTTATCGACATTTCTTATCTACAATCGTATGTTCATTGCTCTTAATCAATAATTTATGTACGTGCCACTCATTATTGATTATATAAAAAAAGAATATATGAAAATAGAGCGATCTGAATAAATCTTCCCAATATACAAAAAAAAACCTTAAATTCCTGGATGGGACATTTAAGTGAGTACTAAAGTTCCATATTCTCGTTTATGACTGGGAAAAGGGAAGATCAACACATTCATATTCGTAAAGATTGAATATCTACAACAGAGTTATGGGTTACACTTCGTAATTCCGAAGGTTCGTTATTCCGAAACACGTAAATTGCCTATACCTCGACGTTCTTTAATCCGAAAACGTAAACAGTGAAAGGGTTCGTTAATCCAAACATTTGTAAGCGTTATTCCTAAGGTCCGTTATTCCAATAGTTCGATAATCCGAAAACGAAATAAGGTTTGATGTTCCGAAGGTTCGTTAGTCCGAAAACGAAATAGGGTTCGTTGTTCCGAAGGTTCGTTAATTCGAAAACGAAATAAGGTTCGTTGTTCCGAAGGTTCGTTAGTCCGAAAACGAAATAAGTTTCGTCAATCAATACATTTTCGGACTAACGAACCTTCGGAATTACGAACCTCATTTCGTTTTCGGACAAACGAACCTTCGGAAATACGAACCTTCGGAATAACGAAGCTTCGGAATTACGAATGTATGCGGGTTTATGAGAGTGCATTGCAACTCCATGAGTGTCACGGGATAAAAATATAGTGTGCTTGACATTTTTTTTGGAAAGTGTGAAATGATTCGATATTACCAGACATTCTATCATACACGTTCCTATAGAAAAGTATTTTCAGTCATCATGATCCATTAAAAAATGCCAATTTATCACGTATTTTTTAATTTTTTAGGAAATGTTATGCCAGGAGTGTTCTATTCTAACTGCATTACATCCTACCTACCATGCACACGTAGGGTGGAGAGGGTACGTGGAAGTGTGTGGAAAATGACCGATGAGTACTAACAACCCCTCCTTTTTCCAATAAAGCTGGGACTGCTCAGCCATTTTCAGGGACAATTTACCCCCCTTTTGTGTGTGTGGGGGTGTGTGTGTGCTTTGTCATAAATTCATAACCCATTTATTCCTTAACAATTCGTGGCAAACATTCATTAATACAACATTGCTCTATTCTTTACTTCAGGAGTGGATTTCCCCTTATAAAATTTCATGTTGCTCTTCGCTACTCTTATCAGTGGAGCGTTGTGGCCCAGTGGATTAGTTCTCGGACTTTGAAACAGAGGGTCGTGGGTTCGAATACCAGCCATGGCGTAATTTCCTTCAGCAAGAAACACAATGTGCTGCACTCAACCCAGGTGAGGTAAATGGGTACCGGTAGGAAGTAATTCCTTAAAAAGCTGTGTGCGCTATGAATAGGAACGCCTAGAGCACTTAACAAGGTGGATATGTGCGCAATATAAATACCCTATTCTCTATCTCCCATTATTTGAATCTGAATGCCGGAAAACACGATGAGATTTACGCAGCAATTTCAAAAGTTTGTTTTTGTTATCTAACTTGTATAAGCCTGTATTTTTACCTTTTGAATCAGTTTTGAGTACCGATAAAAAAAAACCGTCAGTATCTTTTCCATGGTTCAAATGCCAAATCAAAGCTTCAATCATGGATGTTAAACCATGTAAACAGAATGGACAGAGCAGTAATCTCTGATGTCACTATAATGATTTGCACCACTACACCGTTATATCTCGATCACATTTGCTGTACTGCGACCGTACGGCGAGTCGAAAACAGCCATTTTATTCATTTTTATTCAAACCACCGAGCCGCTTTAACATTTTTTGTACCTGCTACATACAGGTTGTTTGAATACAAAAAAATGAATAGAATGGCTGTTTTCGTCTCGAAGTACGTCATAGGGGAAATGTGACTGCGCCATTAGCAGGATATTTAAAAAAAAGCGTTTATTTTCCCTCCATAGCATACATTGTTAACTCATCATGGTCGATTATGCCTGTCATCTTGCAAAAAGATTCTCGGGTGATTCTTGTCTGACCTGAAGGTTTGCAATTATGATTTGAGGCACAGCATATAGCCGCAAGAGAAAAGGAATATATTTTTGCAGATCATGCATGAAGTTAAACAATCCCTTTAAGACTATACGCTGAAAACCCGGTCAATGCAAGATTGTTTATCTAAGGTGATTCTATACAGCCCTCAATAAAATACCCCCACCGAAATTTCAAGTCCACGTTGGGTTTTCTCGGCAAACACAAGACATCGGACTTTCAACCTTTTGAATAACATGTTTTTCCCAAACTTTTGTTTGACTTTCTGTCAGGAGAGTATTTTCTTTCGCCTCCTCCCTGCACCAATGAACAGCTAAAGGCTTCATGCTTCATCATCAGTTCTATTTTTGATATCTTCGATTTTGTTTGCCCTGTGTTAACGGTGATCGGATGACTTAATGATATGACGAAATGAAATTTAGTATATCGAAAAAACAATGTTGCGGTAGAAAGAGAGTCGTGGGGTTAGGGGTGACACAATCAGATCAATGCGGTGGGGGAGGGTGGCTTTGATATAAGGATATCAATAAACCTGATCATTTCAAAATCCTTAAACATGTTAAAAGTGGCTTAAAGTAATTAACCACCTGCTTGCACATTCTTTAAAATCTGTCGACCTCCTGTGTCGACCACTCGTTGATCACATCAGACTTGGGGCCTTGCCTGAAGATACACGGGGAAGGGACGTTAAAGGCGGCAATGACGTATGGCCAGTAAGGGGAGCCATTGCATTAAACATGTTAAAGGGATGGTCCGGGCTGAAAGTATTTATAGCTTTAAAATATAGAGTAGATTTCACTGAGCAAAATGACGAAAATTTCATCAAAGTCGGATAACAAATAACAAAGTTACTGAATTTTTAAATTTAGCAATATATTGTGAAAACAGTCGACATGAATATTCATTAGGTGGGCTGATTATGTCACATCCCCACTTGTTCTTTTGTATTTTACTACATGTATATGAAATTAAGCTTATTCATTTTTTTTCCTCCAAGAACTAGAAAAATTGGATTGACAACTGATTTTAGTACATTAGATGTTTATTGCTGCAACTTATATCATTATAAAGGAGACATATTAATTACACAAGTATGAAATAATGAAAAAAAATATGATTTATGTAATAACATAAGAAAATGGAAAGTAGGGATGTGACATCATCAGCCCACCTAATAAATTTTCATGACGACTGTTTTCACAAAACATTGCTTTTATTTTAAAATTCAATAACTTTATTATTTGTTATCCTATTTTGATGAAATTTTCGGAATTTTGCTCAGTAAATTCTACTCTATGTATTAAGATATAAATATTTTCAGCCTGGACCATCCCTTTAAGTGACGGGAGCGATTCATGAAAATGGAAATCTTCCAAAGCATTGAGAAAAGATGTAAAGAGAGAGAGAGAGAGATGGGGGAGGGATTGGGAAGGGATGAGGGCGGGGTGAAGAAAAAGGTCGAAGATCAGTCTAGCAGGATTGATGACGGCAACCGGGGTAACCCTGGCCAAGAACAGCCCCGGATCCTAAGGATGCCATGACCCACTGATCCGTTACATAGGTAAACATGCAAGTAGGAGACCCTCATAAATCCATCATTTAATATTTTTGTAGACAAACACCTGTGAATTGCTTGCCATTTTCTCCACGTTTTATGTGTTTAACCCAACAAACAATATGAAGTTTTAAAAAGAACACTTCGTGCAGTGTATTGAGAAAATAAAAATTGTGCCAAAAATAGGAGTTGTTTGTGTACGTCAAAACGATGGAGACTAGAAAGAGATTGCCCCACTCGAATGACAAGTCTGTGTGAGGGTGGGTGTGAGTGTGGTTGTGGGTTGAAAAGGAGGAGGGGGTTCCTCATCCCTGTGGAACTACATATTGGACCAGAGAAAAATCGAGGAGAAGGGAGAGAAGTTAATAGCAGCATTGTCTTTCATTAAGTTTGTCTTTTCCCCAATGAAGCCCCATTTTTTTTTAATTATATTCTATTATTTATTTATTTATTTATTCATTTAGTTATCCATCTATTATTTTTTTTTCTTTTAAGGGGAGGGGGTGTTCTTGTTTTCTTCAATTTCAAAAGTACCTCTGTGTTAAGATACGTCGACTTTTGTTGTAGACCATATGCCTACGAATTTCCGTACCAAATATATGTTACGAAAGTGAAGCGAGTCGAATGAGACATGCTGAGCATAGAGCTATAGTAGGCTCCTTATTGCTGAACCAGTTGGCAATTGTACCAAAGTGATAGTGGGTTAGACCAAGTAGTTACTTCTCAAGTTGGTTAGACCAAGTGAAAATATAGGCTTTGTGTGCCTTAAAATGATGCTGTAGATTGAAACGCATGCGCAGTGATTATCATAATGACAGCTTTTATATGCCTATTATCCAACCTTCCGAAACTGAATCGTGGCAAACGTGATTGCGATATATTATGTGATCACCCCCCCCCCTTTAGATGTGCTATTATTATGTCCCTTCTACCCTTGTCCCATTTTCTTCCATTCAAAACTAAACCTTCAATCTTCTTCAAGCGAAAGTTAATACGACCGTTCCTCTGTGTTTCGTGTCTTCCTCTAAAACTGAAAAGTCATACATAGAAACATACAATGATCATGTTTTCTTCCTCTAGTATAGTATTATTTTTCATTTTCTATGACGTCGAGACACAAAAGAATGGAGCTATACCATCATATACAACGATCCACTTCAGTTTTTTTTCCTTTCGTGACCTACTTTCCAAAAGGCGATAATTATAGGCCTAGACACAATCCATGCATGATGATCGTTTTGATTCCATCATGAATGTGTCAAAAGAATGGATATTTTATATTCCTCTTTGACTAGCTGAAAATCTAACAACCGCCCATTAAGACAGCCTGAATTTCTCACACAAACAATATTTTTCTACTCATGCAACCGTGATAACGATCTGTCAGTTTGTAATGTATCCCTTTAAATCATGCGGAGATATATTGCTCCACCTCAGGTCTAACTTCCTGTAAACATGATTTATTTTCTTTTATGCAAGCCCCTTGTTCGGTTCACCTACATATCCAGGCACCGCGAAAATCTTTATCACTAAGCGAACAGCTGATCGGGGTAGCGGCGACACGGCGACCAATCAAAGCATGTCTTACAGGAAGCCTTGGCAACAGGCGACCAATACGAACGCTGCTTTCATTGCTCGCTTGGTTCCCAAGCTTTTTACCTCGGCAACTACCCCCTGCGAAGTGCACTTGAACTGTCACGTGCGGCTTGAAATCCTCCAGGTAGCGATTGCCATAGGGCAGACATCATCATTCGCTTTTCTCAGTAAATAGGCAGTCGCTCGAAGCGTTTTCTGTTTCTCACGTTGCACTTGTAACCTACTCGGAAATAATACCTCCTCGAGGGCGAAAGTTTTTCGTGGATTAACTACCCTTATTAATCAAAGAAATATTTTCTTTTTATATCGGCATATGTGAAAGGTGCCATCCATCTATTTCCAATTTGCCTTGAACCTCTCTGATACATTCGGGGTTATAATTGACCCCGCCCCTCAGTAGGCCTATCTTTTGAGAACAAGAACTAGGCCAAGACCGCCGTCCTTCCCCTTCGATCACAGGAGGAACAACTTCATGAAATACTATGAGGGATTCGAGGGAATAAAATGTGATGTCTTCTGTTCTTAGTCATCCTCTTGGTAAATGGGTGGATAACATGGGTGTGAACTCAGAATACGTGATGTCATACTTCCAAATGAGGAGGGGTGCATTCTTCGTCATTCGTGTAAAAAAATAGGGGACAAACGAGTGTACCAACTGAAGTTGCATTGGTAGGCCTATAATGCAAAATGTTTTTGACCAACTTTGGTATAATGCAAAATGTTTTTGACCAAGCGTAGTTTTGATAAGATGCAGTATGGGGGGGGGGGGGGTCCCCTGTTCACCAGTTGAATCCCAGGCGTACTTGTGAGTTATTATTTTGCTTTGTTGAGATTAGGCTATGTGTTTTGATCACTGTTGATCATTCGTTACCCCACCCCCATCCACCCCTCTCCTTCTTTTGTATTTCTAACAAAGTCTTATTTTAACCTTCTCTTTCAAGTCTGTTGAGGTCGTGCAAAAAAGACTTATTGATCGTGTTGTACCAAAAGAGATGTTGATCCACATCATTTATATTGCGCCATGTTTCTGTTAAGAACAGTCCATAGGCGCAAGCTCACCAATTAAGCTAATTACTACTGATAATAATACGTAAGCATCAAAGCTTGAGAGATGGACGTGAGATGGACGATTTGAAGAGTTCAATGTCAGTTTCACGTAGAGGAAAAGGGAGTTTCAAAGACGTGGAGCAATGGACGAAAATGCGCGGTCCCTTATCCCTTCAGGTGCGTGATGGGTACATGAAGAGTAACACCAGTACCTGGTGAGCGCAAGCCGTCGAGTTTATAGTTTTTTTTCCCAGCTCAGCCCATTTCCAGCCTAATTCATTCTCATCAAATGATAAGTTGATATAATATAGCAATGACTGACCTAATCTTCCCCGCAATGGTCGTTTTCATTTTCTCTTTCACCGATCATAGGCAAGGACATTCTGGTCCAAACCGGTTGAACTGGAAGAAACAGTAGAAACGAAAGGCAGCGAGCGTGGTCCAACATGGACCCCCCCTCAATCCTTTGAAGAAATTCATTGACATGTATTTGATGCTAACGAATCATGGTGGAGTTGTTGACTCCCTGGGCAATCAATGGTTAAAATCTGGTGCAAGTCTCGATCCCCTTTCACCCCCCTCCCCTTCTCTACCCCTCCCCTCTCATTTATTAAACCCATCCTGACGCAATGGACAGTTGTCGTGGAGTAATGGGCCAAAAGCACTGGCGCTATGCGGCGTGGCAGCCGCAGCGCAAATCAACGATATATCGTCTCTAGACGCCAGCGCCCCGATCCTCGGGCAAGCTACGGGTGCGCCCGACAAGGCAGCGGAGATCACTGAAATCAAAGATTTGATTCGTGCGCTGACAACCCAAATGAACAGTAAGTTTGATCGGATTTTGACGGATTTGACTCGATTAACATCAAGCCTAACTGAAACAAAAGAAAAAGTTGAAATGCTTGAATCATGTGTATCAGATTCCTCATCGAGAATATCGCAGATTGAGAAAGACCAGCTACCCAAGGTACAGAGTGACATCCAGAAGATGCGTGAAGATATGGAGGAAAAGTGTCTTCTTCTTGAGATCCACGACAGAAAGGCAAACCTTCTCCTGTATGGTGTTCATCAGTCACCCAACGAAGATGTCTACCAGAAGGCAAGTGAGGTCTTCTCCAGCTTTCTTGGAATCCCCGCGGCAGACGCTTCGAAGATACCACTCGCCAACGCACATCGCCTCCCTAGCAGAATTTCGCCAGTGACCAAGACCCCGCGACCTGAAGCAATCATCGTCCGCTTCGCCCTGATGAAAGACCGCGACAGAATCCTACGTGCCTATGAGAATCCAGGACGTCAGCGTCTTCCAGTAGAGTCACCTTTCGCCAAAGTTTCAATCAGGAGCGATCTCCCTCCGAGTATGAAGCGAGAGCGAAGCAAGTTAGCATCACAAGCATATAACCTGAGAAAATCTCAACAAATGCAAACCAGAATCAAAGTGATAGGAGCTAAGGTTGTTCTACAAACCAGAAAAGCCTCAAGAAACAACGCATCAAATAGCGAATGGACCGTCTGGAGAGAGTAAGTTGATGCTATCATGTTATAAAAAGGAAAATCAAGGAGATAGGGCTTCCTCTATGCTCACTTCTCTAGAAATGATTCTGTTATACCTGGTCAGTGCTGCTAAAACGTAAATGAATCATCTTGAAATATGTTGCTATTTTTTTCTTTCTATTTACTTTATAATCAGCTCAAGGTGACCTGAATTTAGATTCATTAGAAAGTCTTCCTAATAACGTTACATCATTCTGTCAAAATTATGATATTGTTTAATTTGATATTCATAAATAGATTAAGCAGTACCTGAATTAACGATTACCTCAAGTCCAGTTTTGCTCCTTCGCTAGTTCATGACAAGGACTTGTGTCTTGACTAGGCCTTGGATTATCAATCAGCCAGTGTGGCGAAATCTCAATCTTCCTTAGCTTAATTTCATATTACATATCACATTATTCAGTCTTGACAGTAAGCTTGATTGGCAACATGAATATTTTGATGCATTTATTTGAAACTGAACTATACTTTTTATTATTCAGATATAGCATTTTTCAGTTTGCAGCTGTATGCTTGGGAATAGTTTTAATATAAACTTCAATGTAAACGTTGAAGATATAGCATGCATTCTAATTTGATACCGAAGTATACCTTTTTATGATTCAGACCATCTCTTTCACACATGCAATTTTTTGGTTGAATATATGAACTAAATATACTTTTTGTATCGAGATTTTTTAGAGCAAACAAACAAATAATTATGTTTTGCATGAGCAAAAGAGAAAAATGTCTTGTTGCAAGGAGGTAAGAATGTAACAAAATGTTACCTTCCCTATTCCTCTGCTGTAGCAACTACCACGTTTTAATACCAACTTTTTGCACTTAATCATGATCAGTTGAATATCATAGGCATACAGATTCTTACAAGCTGACAAACTTTCAAAATCTTATTATGAGAAGGTACTGATTTATGTCCACAGCTATATATTACGTGTATCTGACAATCTTGACATAACGTAATCTGCCTACTGAGGTAAATTGTTGTTTTTATCTCTGCCATAACCTAAGGCAAAGTCTGCTCGCAGATACGATTTTTTTTTTATATATACTAGGTTTATTATTAGCAACAATCTTCCAATTCTTGATTTTTTTTTTATTCTATCTAGAAACCAAAGCTCTCACTATTCTATTTCAAAGAATTGTATACGTGGTTTTGGACATGCCAAATGTTAGTATGTAAGAGGGCATCGCTTGCAAATCCTAGAGTTTATTCATCTCTTCAGCTCAGGTTGCGTAAACTGTAATCTGACGATACCCCTGTGGTCAACTGGTTGAATATTAGCTGATTAATGCCATGGTCACGTTTGTTCTACGGTGGCCGTGCGGCGGGTCGAGAACAGTCGTTTTGACATTTTTTGTCCAACTACATATAGGTGGTTTGAATCAAAATTGATAAAGCGGCTGTTTTCGACTCGCCGTGCGGCCGCCGTGGAACAAGATGTGACCATGGTATAAGTTTAGCAACCCTTCTTACGAATTACTCCTAAGTTGTATCTGCATGTTACTCCTGCCTCTTTGTATTTTTTTTCTTTTTTTTTGCATTTTTATCAATTTGATACCAGATCTTTACCACCTGTCATGCTCCTCCAATATTATTAGGCATTTTAGCTATAATTGTTAGCAACTGCTTGGTTTAATTCCAATGATTAGAGCAGAAAATGATATTTGACTTCACCTGACAACATACTAGTACTATTTATTTTTTTCTATATTCTCCAAATCTATACATTTACAATATTGGTTATGCAAACTCATGCATCGCACTCCTGCGGATACCCCCCCCCCCTATTACGTGTCATAATTTCCTGAAGTACACAATTTATCTCCTGAGTATTTCAAATTGTACATGTTTAGCGAACAGTTCTCGACACGCAACGCTTGATCCTCGATCAATTGACCCAACATTCACTGAGTCAGATGTAGATTTTGTATATCTAATTACATAACCAATGACAATCTGAACTTGGTGCTAGCAAACATTTTGTTCTCTTTTTTTTTCTCTCTTTTTTTAAATCAAGAATGGCCCGTTTCTGAGTGTCAACTTGTCAGGCCTTATATCCTTCTGTTTAATATGATAACATGCATCCATCCGTCTAATGTATGCAATTACTCGAACAATAAACCAAATACTTGAGCATGTTATTCGCTATATATCAGTCGAGTCAGCTGAATGCTTTCAGTATGCTCTTTTTATTTTTAGACAAACGGCTGCTAAAGCATATCATGATGTGCATATTGTTTCTTGGATGAATGTAGCAGCTCCCAATGTTGCATGCTTTTCTTGCATGTTATTACAATGCCTACAACTTCGATAAATTATCTTTTGAATCTACTATTGCATTCATTATGTTTCTTCTGTGATAGCAATTTTCTTGGGTACCTTAATTGCCCTGCTCCAAATTCTCAAGCACAATTGACATAAATTGTGTCAGCTGCGGCATTCACCAATTACCATACTGCATTATCATGACAGTAATAGCCCCTATACTTGTTTAACATGTTTAACTTCCAATCGCTGTTGATGCATGGAGCTACAGCTTTATGGTTGATGCACTGCATTTGGAATTCAACGGCCTCATTTCTGACTAGATACAGTTGCATAACGGCGGAAAGGTTGAATTCGATCCTGCATAACATCACGAAAGCGATTGGAAAGCGTTTAGTAACTAGACGAGCCCCCCCCCCAAAAAAAAAAAAAAAATAAGAAGAATCTGGTTAAGTCATCGTATCCAAAATTGTTTATCAATATATGATATTACATTCTATTTTTAATTTCTTGTCAATTCACACGCTATTCAAAACGTGCGAATGTACGTTTGTGGGTCCGGAGGCTAAAACCAGACTTCCAATACCTCTGCTACTGTTTGCAACGCTACCCACAAAGCGACTTATTTTGGTCTTGCTCTACTGCACAGTAAAGACGCTGTTTAAAATTTTTTATACGGCGCTGTTTGCTGTGTGAGCCTTGCATTGGTTGTTTAAACGGTTTAAACAAGTGTTTAAATCTTAAACAACAAAGTTTAATTTTCAATATCTAATCTTCAGTAAATTAAACATGATTGTTTGAACTGTTAAACAACTACAGTAGGGTTCATATAGTGAGCAGCGTTGTGTAGGATCTTGAACAGCGTTTTTACTGTGTGTTAATTGCATACCGACAAAAATTACAATAACTGGGGTTCCTAACTTCCTGTTATTACATAGTTAACTTATAATAAACCACTGTTTCATTGAAATAGGCTTATTTTTATCCATGTCATGACCACTCGGTGAAAGCGCTGTTCTGATTGATGTTTGATGTATGAACTTTTCATTGGTTGTTTACTGCTGACCAATATACATATTTGTTCTTTAAGATGTCATACACTAAAACAGTTAATACCGTGGACTATTGTGGTGGACAGCGTTGTGCAAAAATAGTAAGGAACGTTTCCACTGTTTAATACCTTAGTCACATTTGCTCTGCGGTGGCCGTGCGGCGGGTCGGAGGCGGCCGTTTTATTCATTTTCATTCAAACCACCTACATATACCCGGTACAAAAAATGTTAGAACGGCTGTTTCCGACTCGCCGTGCGGCCGCAGTGGAGCGGATGAGACCTGCGTGTTAGTAACTGCTTTTACAACTATTCATGGAACATCTGCTGAATTGTTCTCGTTTTCATAAGATAAAATCAACGATTTTATATTTCCTAAGGGGAGAAATGCAAAGTATTCTTATTTCCCCTTCACGTGGCCTTGTCTGTATAGCGTTCTCAATCACATCCGTTTTTACATTTATTTTTTATTCTTTTTCTATTCATTTTTTCTCTTGCATGTTTCATTTGTTTCTCGTTTTCCCTCTCTTCTACAACATCCTCAAAGTAGTAATGTTCGTTTTTGTATCTGGTTTGGTTCGGGTTTCTTATCTCCTCTCTCTATTTACTCTTCTTCCTTTAAACGTGTATTGTCCTTTCTCTTGCACAGCATATTTTTATTTCCTCAGTCTCCCATTTCTTGCACAGCATCAGGAGCAGGAGCACGGCGGCGTGTCTACTCTTTTAGCGTATCTAGTGTAATTCTTCCCAGCTCCGACGGCTGATTTGTCTGACTTTCCATTCAGCTCGTTATGCAACGATGACCTGTTGTCTCTTTCATCACAACACGGCGCTACGTTAGAAAACCCCTATTTTGATGCTTATATAAAAAACTTCCTGAATGATAATACTGCTGATCTTAACTCGATCTTTGACCCAAACGACCCATGTGGGCAGCTTAATACTTCACAGTATTTTACAGAACAAAATTTTAAATCTTTCATTAACTCTAGCAGTCTTGAAGAGGATATTTTTCTTCTCCATCTTAATATTCGTAGTGCCAACAAAAATTTCGATAAGTTAAAATTATTTCTTGATAATAATCAGTTTCCCAAACACTCAGTCATTGGATTAACTGAAACGTGGTTTTCGGAAAATCCTTGTTCTCTTTATGCACTCTCTGATTTTAATCTAATTGTTAATAACAGAACTCTTAGACCCGGTGGTGGTGTTGCACTTTATATACCCCAACAATACGAATATAATCTTATAAATAATATGACTTTATCCAATGATGCTTTAGAATCACTCTTTGTTGAAATCATTAACCCTAAAGGAAAAAATCTGATATTGGGAGTTTTATACCGACCTCCAAATTCGAATACTCAACATTTTCTGGAAACCCTCAAAGAGTTTTTACTCAATCCAGTTCTTAAAAATAAAGAATGCTTTTTTATGGGGGACTTCAACATCAATTTAATGAATTGCAACACTAACAATATTTCGCAAGAGTTCCTTGAAATGTTCTTGACTAATTCTTTCTTACCACTAATTACTAAACCAACGAGAGTAACTAGCACTTCTGCAACTATTATAGATAATATTTTTAGTAATGTAACTTACCCTGCCCCCATAGCTGGTATAGTCCTTAGCGATATTTCTGATCACTTTTCAATTTTTGCGAAGTTGTCTAAAAATAAACTTTTTAAGAATGAATCATATAATACTTCCTATCGTAAAATAACCGATGATAACATTTCCCGTTTAATTAATGATTTAGACAATACAGACTGGTCGACCATTTTTGACTCCACAGACGTTGATGTAGCCTACGACTCTTTTATAACCAAATTAACATCTTCTTTAGATACCCATGTTCCTATTATTACCAACCGAAAATCAAATTATAAAAAAATCCCAATACATCCCTGGATTACTAAATCTCTCTTACGATCTATTAACCGTAAAAATAACCTCTATTATAAATACATCTCTAAACCAAGCGAAAACTCTCGTTCTAAGTACACTTGTTATAAAAACACCCTTACCACATTATTACGTATCGCCAAAAGGGAATACTACACTTCTCAATTAAACATCTACAAGAATGATATGAAAAATACATGGAAGATTATCAATAATGTACTGAACAAAAAGAAAAAAAGCTCTACAATCACAAAAATAAAGTCAAACAATACTATCACAGATGACAGTAGCATAATCACGGGAGAGTTCAATTTGTATTTTTCAAATGTTGGCAACAACTTGGCTAAAAATATACCTCGAGCTAACAAATCATTTTCCGATTTCCTCGATGACCCTAACCCAAATTCTATGTTTTTTAATCCTACTAATCCAATGGAAATAATAAATATAGTTCGCAATCTACAGAATAAGAAAAGTCCGGGGTACGATGGCATACCTAACTTTCTACTAAAAAAAATTATTGCAGCCATCGTTGACCCATTGGTACATATCTTTAACACCTCTCTTAGCACTGGACGGGTCCCAAATAAAATGAAAATCTCCAAAGTCATCCCACTGTTCAAAAAGGGTGATAGCCAACTCGTTTCCAACTATCGTCCGATATCCTTACTAACCTCATTATCTAAAATTCTCGAAAAACTTGTCCATACCAGAACAAGTGCTTTTTTCAAATTACACAACATTTTTTCAAACTCCCAATTTGGATTCCGTGAAAACCATAGTACTTCCCATGCAATTTTGTCATTTATTAATAAGGTCACCACTTCCATCGATAATAGTTGTCATACTGTTGGTATTTTCCTGGACTTCTCCAAGGCCTTCGACACTATAAACCATGAAATTCTTCTTCATAAACTACGTCATTATGGAGTTAGAGGGAAGGCCTTGGAGTGGTTCAGGAGCTACCTCACTGACAGGACCCAATTTGTATCAGTTAATAATAGCATTTCATCTACTCTTCCAATTACTTGCGGTGTCCCCCAGGGTAGCCTACTAGGCCCACTTCTTTTTATTACTTATATCAATGATATTAAAAATACATCAGATTTGCTTTCATTTATACTTTTTGCTGACGACTCCAATATTTTTTTTTCCCATGATGATATTAATCAACTCGTTAGAATCATAAATTCTGAACTAACAAATGTTACAGATTGGATCAAGGCCAACAAACTTTCACTTAATCACCAGAAGACAAACTACATGCTTTTTAGCAATAAAATTAATACTCTACCAGACAGTATTTTCTTCGATAATTTTGTTCTTAATAATGTTTCCACTACCAGATTCTTGGGTGTCCTTATTGACAACAAATTATCTTGGAAGCCTCATATTGATAGTATATGTAAAACAATTTCCAGAAACATTGGAATTATTAATAAACTAAAAAATTTTCTCCCTTCTCGAACTTTATTAACATTATACTACACCCTTATTCTACCATATATTAATTACGGAATAATTGCCTGGGGATGTGCAATACAAACACAACTAAATAGAATACTACTTCTCCAGAAAAAATCTCTAAGAATAATTTTTCAAACACACTTTAGATCACATACTGATACCTTATTTTTTGAAAACAACATTCTCAAAGTAAGTGACATATATCTCTTTGAACTTAGCCAATTTATGTTCAAATTAAGCAAGGAGGATCTCCCCACTATTTTCTCAAATATGTTCCAAAAAAATGCATCAGTACACTGCTACCCAACACGGCAACGACAATATTATCACCTTCCTTTAACAAGAACTTTATTTGCAAAGAATTCATTTGTCTTCTCCGGGCCTGCCTACTGGAACTCTCTGCCTCAAGATTTTAAAGAATCCCCTAATATACATATTTTTAAACGCAAACTGAAAAAAATGTTAATTTTGCAATACTCGTTTCAAGCAGGTCATGCTGAATAACTGTTTTTTTTTTCTTTCTTTATATTCTCGGCGTCAATGTATATGTGTATTGTATGCTTTCATATTATATACATATACATGTATAATTTGTTATTGCTTTTTTCTTTCTAATCGTAATTAGCCAAAGTACCTGCTCCTGCTGCCCGCTTTCTTTCTACGTCATGTGCACTGCACTTCTCTATCCCTCCCTTCTTCTTCCCCTACCCCCCCCCCCTTCCACCTTAATGCTGTTTGTATTTATTTGTAAACAAAAGCTCTACATATCATTACGACTCAGTGTTTTTTGTGTGTAATGAAACTAAGTTTATTTAGGGTCTTGCCTTTTGTACAAGCTTGGCTTTTTTCGGCAAGACCCTCCGTTTTACTTTCAAATACAAATGTCATATTAGGTTGTTTTTTTTTATTTGTTAAATCATGTTCCTTAAGTCTAAGATTATGTTATATATATCTATTATGTTTTGCAGTATTTTCGACCTTATCATGTTATATTTATCATTCTTATGTTGTGAAACGGAAATCAATAAAATCAAATCAAAATCAAATCAAATCAAAATAACACCACATCATGCTCTTCCCTCCCTCTTTCTATCCTATCCTTTTTCATACACTTCTTGATCAGGATTTTTTTTAGAGGGGGGGGGGGGGCATGGCCGATACTTAGGCCTACAAGAGTATACAGACGCAAATAGTAAAACGAAGTGCATGTATTAATAATAGTACAGACGCAGACAAAACTTTGGTATGTCCATTCATTCATCAAGCTTCTAATCCTATAATAGGGTCTTCATACAAGTCCGTGAATCATTTTTTTTAACAAACAAGTCCACACCTTATTTCCAAGAATGTATAAAGTATTTGCACTTATTTGCATGCAGGATAAAGTAGCACTGTTGATTAAATGCCTTGCCCACGGGCATAGGTGCCGTGGCTGGGGATCGCACCCCGGACTTTCAAATGCGGCTAGTCTACCACTCGGCCACGGCACCTAAAGCTGAAATATTTGTCACACTAACGTAAGCGATCGCTATCGGTCACATCGATTGTGCAGGTGCCGTGGCCGAGTGAAGGCGCCTGGCTACATGGAAAGTCTGGAGTTCGATCCCGGCCGCGGCACCTATGCCCGTGAGCAAGGCATTTAATCTACAATGCTCTTTTATCCTCCTTTCAAATAAATGGAAATGCTATACACTTTATTGGTAACTAGGTGTGCTTGTTTAAAAATAATAATCCGATAGCACGCTATCGGCTTGGTCATGGACCTACCACATGGCCAGGTTAAGCGATAGTTTCGTTAGTGTGACATTCTCAAATCAAGACTGGATTTCTTTTTTAAAATGCTTTCAATTAGAAATGCGTAACACACCTATAAAAATCAGAACCAGCATTAAAAATGATAATTTACGGGTTAAACAAGCTATATAATGATAATTAACGGGTTAAGCATAAGCTACATGTATATGCATAGTGTTTTATTGGTCTAAAGCATGTTGAATAAAAACAACACCTACCCGCAATCCTGTGAAAATCTACAAATTTTTCACTTTTAGCATCCCTTCTCACGCCATTGACATGCAAGAAATCTTAAGATGGTCATTTTACGTATATATTGAATCAAATAAAATCATTTATTTCCACAATAAAACAAAATATTACAAATATGTACAAAATAGGATATAAAACGCACAAATGAAAAGGAAAATGAATAAAAATAATGTATATTATGCACACGTTTACTGAAGGGGGGGGGGGTGAAGTGCACTCTAATATGAATAAACAAACGTTTGCACACCACCTTCTCCCCTACATCAACGCCACAAATTACATAGGTGTTTATTATTTTTGAAAACCCAGATCGTCAGCGGCTACCTCCAATTATCAAGCTCATAACATGGAGCTATTATTCTGTAATAGCTCCGTGCTCATAAGATCACTGTAACATGATATGTGTAAAATGTAATTGTGATCATCTTCATCATCATTTTCTAAAAAGGAAATTGGAGTTTTCAAAATCTCTTTCAATTCAAGAATAGGTCCCCAATTTTGAAGTGTTTGTAGAGGCAACCGCAGATATGTTGATGCATCTTATCTTCGAACGATTATCGAGTTCATCGGGAGTCCAGTCAAGATAGGGGATTATGTAATAAAAATTGAGATGTCTCCAGCGATGGGAATAACGTGACGGCACGCGAGATGAATATATCTCTATTACCAAGATCTTGTCATACCTGTAGGCCCTTGTGGCCCAGACCGTGGTCTATTACATGGTGGTTCAGTGGTAAAGAACACGCCCCGTGAACGGGAGGTCGTGGGTTCGATCATCGGCCGAGTCATACCAAAGAACATTCAAACGGGGCCTTCTACCTTATGGTTAAGCGCTCGACGCATTAGAATGAAGAAGGGTCAAAATAACATCGTCTGCAGGTCCCGCTGGTTGAAAATAGCCCAGAATGCGGGGGGGGGGGGGTCAATGGAAGAGATGATAAACTGTCCAATCTGATTGGGGCTTATCCGACACACCCACTTTATAGTGTACATAATCACGATAATGTCCAGATAATGTATTTAGCTTTTGATTATACAGTATTGCTCACAAGATACAAAGTAATAAGAAGAAAAACAGTGAAAGAGAGAGACTCATGTATTTGTATGTGTTTCTCGGGGGGGGGGGGTCTGTGTATGAAGTGTATGTTAAATAAACACACAATCCAAACGAACCAGGAGGTTTATGATGAAAAATAAACATTTTACAAGCACAACTGCACGGAGTCTTGCTGTTTTCCACGGGAGAGCCGGTATCATGATCATGACAAAAGCAGTCATAGACCTATAACTGAAACAATGAATTTGAACAGCCGAGCAGAACTGTCATTGTATTTTTATGGCCGTCGCGTCTCCTGATTTCTGTGAATGGAATATTTATTTAAGTCGCAAATATCCATTGATATGGGTTAGAATAAAGAAAATGCATAGATAAATTTAAATGGCAATGCATGATAGCTTATTGATTTCAGTTTAACCTCGACCTTCATTTTAGTTGTGCGCTTGCGACAGTGATGCTGAATTAAAAAAAAAACTTATCCCCTCGAATTCTGAATTACGAGCCTTACAGATCATGCTACATGAACTATTCAATTAACCACCTCCAAGTCTAGGATTCAAATACCACCTTGTGACTGGCCACTTTGCCAATCTCCATCCTGGTGTATAAATGCACCTGTAGTATGAAGAATTCCCGAATACCTGGTGAGCGTTTCATCAACATTTCGTCCGACAAGTTGTCGGATCTAACAACTTTACTTTATTTTGATTGGTTGAGGAGCACTGTTACACTCAAAATGATTTTTTTAATAATAACAATAATGAAATAAAATAAAAACATCTTGGTATATATCCGACCAACCCCCAAAATGGCAAGTTGGAATGTACCAGAATTTTGGTTAATACACTGTTTAAAAACGCTGTTCAGAATTTTAAGCGCGTTCTTTAAGCCCGTCACTCTAACAAGTTGTTTAAACAGTTTGAACAATTACAAAACAGTTTCAACAACCTGTTGTTCGAGTGACAGGCTTAAACAATGTGCTATTTTTAAACTGTGTATTGATTGTATTCATCCATCGGACACATATTCACCAAAAAAATTACTTTGTCCAATGCGGTTACTACAGAATTCGAAAGTACATGCTGTTACTATGGTAACTGTCAGATGAAATGAGAATTATCGGATAAAACACCCCACCCAACAAGCAATTCCATCAAACGCTGCCCTGATCTGCAAAGCAGTGCCAATAGTCAATGTTTTAGATTGTTATTGTTGAGAAACTGCATCGTTTTACAAATGCAATTGATATCATTTAATCTATTCCAAATGCAATTTTGATGCGCTTTTTAGCGTTATAGTTCTTTTATTTGTCTTTCATGATTCGAATCACTATTTGTGTGTGTGTGTGAGGAGGGGACTTGGGATTTAAGGGGGGGGGGGGTTACAACAAATTAAAAAAGAACACTTAAACAAGGCCAGTTACTCGGCCGTTTCAACTGTCAATGTTGACCGTTTGGTAGTGAATTTACCAACTTTTCAATACACATTGCGTCTTTAAAACATCTTTTGTCTGAAATGTGCAGGTGTACGGGGTAATCCATTCACATTACAATCAGATCACATCTACATGAACAATAATGTAACTTCACAATATATGTTTTCATCATTTAAACTCTTTTATTGCAAAGAAAAATAGTTTTTTCAACATACGTGATGATCATTCTCATTTAATTTGATCACCGTTTCAGGTAGATATCATATAGAATATGAAATTAGGTTTATTTGAAAACGTTTAAGGTCAATCCGTGACTGGAAGTATACGGATCATATCCTATAAATGACCAGTGACCAATGGTTTGGTCAAGGTGGAGAGTGAGAGAGGTCGTCTGGACTTCCACCCATTTCTATAATCCATATTAGCACTTGAGATCAGAGGAAATAGTCACTAATGTATTGAATATATACACTAATTTAATAAATGTATAATCCAGTTGCGCTCTACTGTACAAAACACCCCCATCCACTTCAAACAACTTTTTGATGTGTGGACTCGACTTTGAACGAATCGGCCACCGCTAACCATGCTAGTGCTGATTGACAATGAGGGGTGTTGAGACTGGGGTTAAAACTTACACCAGTTGGTGTCTCTAGAAGAAAACACCATGTGTTAAAGTACACCCTACAGATTGAACATTGCAGAAAAGACTGGTAAAGTTAGAACGAAAGGCCAAAGGTGTTGCAAAAGCACCTATTGGTGATGAACTAACACCACAAAACTAACACCGGAGTAAACGATTGGCGTTGTCCTCTGTGTACACCATTCGACATTTTTTCTTTGTTTTTAATGCGATTGGAAAGGACATGGAAGTTACTTCTTGGAAGGATCATGTGGATCCCGAAGACGGGTGTCGAGTCGGCACCCTTCCACCAGGCCTCGGTGATGGTGATTGATGGTGACGGCCAACAACATGTTTACGACACGGCTCGTTTTCTAGGAATATACACATGATATAGGGGAGCTTGCTCGATGTCTGTGGCGGGATGGAGTCGTGTCATCTTCAGCGAATTACAAGAGACGACAATCTATTGAATGAATTAGAGAGTGAGCACGCATTCGACATCCGTGTTTACTTTATGGTTGGTGATTGGTTGGGCAGCGCAGGAGATCGAGTTGTGAAGGGGAATCGAAGGGGGTGGAGGAGAGGGCAGATCGGAGCAAAAAAAAAAAAAATGACGGAGATGTTAATTTGGAAGGAAAAAGAGTGGGAGGAGATACTTGATCGAAAAAATTTGAAGGACACAAAAGCGTCCAAATCCAATAAAGTTTCATCCGCTGAAGAGGACAAGCGTTTAGACGTAGCATGCTAAAAGAAAAATCTCAGATCTACGCGCCCAGTTTTGCACATGGGTAAATGAATTTTGAGTAAAATCAACATTGCCTTGTTGCCCCTGTTCTTCTGACCCTTCATATCGATTGAAACAATTGGGTCATTGTTGTCCACACCTTTATTAAAGGACATGTTGTAATCACTCTAAAATCACGCTTCGTAATTAAAGATGCAATAGCAGCTAAAGCCGGGGACTTGAGGAGACTTAACTGGTAACCTGGACACGATGGCCTGCCATAATCACTTTCAGCGTTCAGATTTCCCTTGGCGACAGTTCGCGAGTTCGAGGACCGCGCAGCAAGTCGTGTCCATCTTCATTATTACACAAAATCGTTTTTCTTTAGTTCTCATTTTGGAGAGGTTTAAACTGACTGGTATGACTTTGAGCTGGCTGCCTGTAATCTACATTCTAAGCACGCGTGTGCTTATATCCAAGCTTCTCCGCTGGTAATGTAGATTGCAAGTAGAACAAACGCCTCACCGTGCATTCCAATCAATCATTAAAAAGGGTTTTCTTTTTTTTTGCGATAAATATTAAGTGTGAAACATGTATTGATGTATACTGCTCGGCTTTGAGCAGAACGAAGAGTATGGCAATACATAGGGTGGGGGGGGGGGGGGGGCGGGGGGGGGGGAGCTGGGCAGAACCACCCCACCCCACCAATCGGACAGGACCTTTCAATCAAACACTCTAAAATGAAGTGTTAAATCAATATTCGAAAGTCGGAAGAATGACAAGTCCATTTACAACTTTAAATGGTTCGACCCAACACTTAAAATGGCAAATTCATTGTTATGCAGGGTTGGATATAACATTGGAAAAGGTCATTCCAACCTTTCAAAATAAAGTTGATTTGAAATTTATTTATTGTTTTAGAGAATATCAAACTTGATAAAACACCTCGTGATCTCAGTCGCTCGCCTCCCTTCCATGCTTACACACAGTTATTTATTATGGAACTGCGTTGATGTTGATGACAAAGACACTGATTGTGACGTGATGTCTTGTGATGTTCTGTGGATTTCAGCGCCCCCACTCCCCCCCCCCCCTTTTACGAAACGTGAATCCTTTGCAACAAAACCGTACAAAGAAGCAAGCGTCGGCCCCAACCCCATCCTTTTTCTGTTTGAACTTTGGCTTTTCATGTGCGAATTGGATTTATGGTACCCTAGCGGACCTCATCACCTTTTGTTACTATAGCAACCACTGAAACCACATCCAGGCTAATAAATGTAAAGGAAAATGATGACGACATCATGAGAATGTGATTGTGTTTAATGGTGGTGTTGGATGGGGGGGGGGGGCAAGCGACTGAAGGGTCATTGCCCCAGTAACATTGGAAAACAGCCGCTGGTGGGACTTGTGATATCGTAAGAGGTAAAAATGGTAGGAGATGGGAAATCCATGTTTTGGGAAAGAAGAAAACGGTATTACGAGCTTACAAACTATTTTCATTATCATAAAGAAGACATTTAACAAGTAAAACCTTTTAAAGTGGTTTGCTTGTCTTCTCGTAAAATCTAATCTATGACCACACGAAATGATGTGCTTTATTTTTTTTTCAATGTTCAATTAGTCCTTGGCGGGGTTGGGGTCGGGGCTTTAACCCCCCCCCAAAAAAAAATGATAAAAATAACCTGATGTCAAGTGTTAATGAAATAAAGAAGGGGATTTGCAATAAGAGGTGAAAAGTGCCAAAAAGGAACAAGGGGTGAAAGTAACAGAAAATCTTAAGACATAGTGAATTCATCAGAGTAAACAACCCTCTTCAACAATGTTCAACGTGCATCAATAAATCAGATGGTATGGTAAAAATGAAAAACACTACGTAATTGTACACTCCTAAATGTCAAGAATCTTAGCAACACTGTCTATTGAGGTCAAGGTTGAAGTATATCCTAACACAAACAAAATGGGGGAAATTAGTACTCTTGTCATGTCACTAAATTAGTGATCTAGATCATGAAGGCTAGAGTCAAACTAATAAAAATGTATCCATCGGTTCGTTTTAATACATGCATGTCCTAAGAGTGACGTCAGAATTTGACAGGTCATTTTCAGTTAGGGCTGTATGTATGTTGGAATATCAGAGGGGAATGGGGAATAAACCGAGGCTCATCATGCTCGTTGAAGATAAATACCAGCTCTGCACGATCTTAAAACGAGTTCGAACAGAATCCAAAGTGTTTGTATGTACAAATAATTATGTACCATATGGCTCTTGAAAAAGTGTGTAATTGCTGAGAAATGAGCAAAATAGGCACGGAATTTCATAAGATACCGGATAATTTTCCTTTCCAGACAATATTAATACACTTCCCCACATTAGTGATCATCAGAATTATCGATTTTCAGCTAAGATTTCATGATTTCACAAAGATATAAGTTTACTTCAATGTACTATTTCATGATTTCACAAAGATATAAGTTTACTTCAATGTACCATATCTAGATCTGTCATTATAATGGTGGCATTTAATCTTGATTTATAGACTTTCTCATAAAGCATTTGTTCGCTGTAACTACTTTCCTTTACCTTTCATTCTGATTTGACTAAGGAATCCTAACGTTGTTATATGGATATGGAAAATAAGTACAGATAAATGATAATGGGCTTTGGAAATTAATTCAGGCTTAATATCTGTGCAGTATTCTAAAATTTCTCAATTCAGTGGTCATTTGTTCCCTCGCTTGTAGGTGTGTCTTTTTACGTTGTTATTATGACTGTATTCATTCACTTATTTTTCCGTTGTTGTCACGTCATTTTTCCCACCCATTTACTTTAACATCATTTCACCCTTTTTAATAAAAAATAACTTTCCTTCTAGACAACATGCATCGTTTCAGCATCATTTTCTTGCGAATTCTTCCTCGATCATCGATCAAAATGATTACTAATTTCTATCAAAGCTGGTACCAGGTGACGATCATTGGATTCTCTCGTTAAAAGATTGATGTTTTAGCTTTATTCTTTCTTCTTCGAACCAGGTTGCGGTTGTCTTCAAACTGTTAACTAAATTTAGCTTCAATTATCTTCCGAATCCACTCGTAAATAAAACCATGAAAACCGTATCTTTTTCGTCGAAGAGGATTTCGAGAAAATGTGGGTACATGTGTCGTAGAATGAGTCTAAAGGTACGTTGACAGAATATAACGGGCATTTATTAAGTTCCAGAATAAACATAGCAAATGGTATAATATAGATAAGATAATTACTCGTCTTTGACAGCAGGGGGTTTTCATCTTACAGAGTGTGGTGCGTGCATCGCAAATAGGCTGCAATATCAGACCCGTTTAAAGATAAATTCCAGTTCTGGTAACGATCTCAAAACGACTTTTTGCAGAATCTAATATAATGACCACCGAATTGTCTGTTTGTATGAATAAGAAATATGTGGTAAAGGATTCTGGAGGGTGTAATTGCTGAGAAATAAGCAAAATAAGCGCGGATTTGGTCACTTTATTCCAGCAATAATAAGAGGCTGTCCCACGTGTGCCTATCTGTGTTGGTGATCTTCAGTGTGAACATTTTAGATTTCAAGATTTCACAAAGTTCTGTTTATGTAACTACCAGATCCTCGATGATATACTGACAATTAAGCATGGTTTTATAGACTTTCTCATGAAATCAGTGTTTACTGCAACTACTGGCATTTCTCTTTAAAATTAAATTTGAATTATCGCTGAAGTGTAGCTGTGTCGATCTACTAAGGATTAACCATTTTAGTGAAAATTAATCTGATTTTTTAATTTGATAATCGTCTTTTCTACTCTTTTGCCAAACAAAAAATAACGCCCTAAAAAGTAAGAGAACGATAACGAGAAAAAGAGGATAAAGACTAAAAAGGAAGGAAAGTGAGAAGAAAGTGAGTAGAGACTAAGAAGACGATGAAGGGGGCATAGCGCGTCCAGGCAAAGGTGCGGATCCAGGGGGAAGGAGGCGATGTGGCCGTTCTTCTTGACCAGAAAATATTGAACTGTTTCTGTCAGTCATGTTTTTTTTGGGGGGGGGGGCGGATGGACGGAACATTTTAACTCTTTCTGGTGAGCAGAATTATTTTAATAGCATACGAAATAGGAAAGTGTGGGCACGACATCACCAGCCCACCTGATATGTATTCATGACGACGTACGTATAACTGTTTTCACAAAATATTTCTAAACTTTAAAATTCAATAACGTCGAGATTTGTCATCAGATTTTGATGGAACTTTCAGCGTTTTACTCATTGAATTCTGGTCTATCAATGTAGATGTCATTACTTTCAGACCGGGAGACCTCTTTAAATAAAGACACACATAACACATTGCAGGCATATGCCTATAAACATGATATGATAAGGTCTTAATTCACAGTCTAAACGTTCTACTTATTACCCGATAAAGTGGCCGATTACTCGTTTTAGAAAAATCAACAGGATTTATAAATGTTGTTTGCTCAGTGTGCAAAGAGAAGATAAAATTGCTCGAATTGTGTAATACCACACGTTGCTTTAATATGGACCGCATAATTGTCAGTTTTCGCTGTGAGTTTATGTCCAAAGTCATTTGCAGCTAGGACTAAGAGCCCTATAACATATGAACATAATTTTGAATGAACACATTTCCACAAAAGCTATAGATCCGATTTTTTTGTGATTGATTGGCTGAACAATTTAATAAAATTCATAAATTTACAGTAAAATTGAAAGAACAATACAAAGTAAAATTTGATGCATTATACGACGCCACTTAATATCTCCTCTTGCGATATCATCATCATCATCTGCCCCTCCCTCCTTCTGTGTATTTCAAAGAAAGAAACAGACTCGGACATGGCATTTCCAGTACCTGCAAAATACAAATCCATACTTAATAACCTATGCTTGAATTATGGAGATCCCTTTCGAAGCGACACGGTCATGACGGTGTGCTTGATCCCGACTTGATCATGTATAGTGATGATATCGTAGAGTTGCCCTAAACAAAATAGGATATTGTTTCAATACCTACTATTATGACCATTAAAATACCTTTAATCACAGGTAAGCCGAGATTGAGATCAGTTAGAAATACATCCGCAATTATCGGGGGATTTTTTTTTTATCTTTTTTTATTTATTTTTTATTACCAATCATATCACAGCGAATTCATGCCAAACGAGGTCGGGTCAAACACAGCAAGTGTCCACACGAACTTGAAACGCCAATGCACAAAAAGGAAAAAAAAAGGCTGGTACACTATTGTTGTATACATGTGTATAGTTCCTTTATTCATTTATTTCTATTTTTTCATTATTCATTCTATTTTATTGTTTTTTATTATTTTTTTTTTGGGGGGGGTCTTTTTCATGACCATTTTTCCAGTTTTTGACAATTTTCATCAATAACGATCGGTATGATAATGATAATAATAATAATATAGGGTATTTATATTGCGCACATATCCACCTTGTTAGGTGCTCAAGGCGTTCCTATACCCGGCTAAGCTATAGGCGTTCATAGCGCACACAGCTTTTAAGGAATTACTTCCTACCGGTACCCATTTACCTCACCTGGGGTGAGTGCAGCACATTGTGGATCAATTTCTTGCTGAAGGAAATTACGCCATGGCTGGGATTTGAATCCACGACCCTCTGTTTCAAAGTCCGAAGACTAATCCACTGGGCCACAACGCTCCACATCATCTGCGTCATGCGTATCTAATTAGCGTATGGTGAAATTATAATTAATCAGGTATATATATATATTGAAACAGCCATTATCTGACTCGGACAAAAATATTACAAGCATATATCATGTATAATTATGAATGACATTTGCATGCATTATAACGAAATCCAATTAGGAGCCAAGGCTGAATTACATGAATTTGAGCAGAGGAAAATTTTATTCAAAGCAGATAATAGCAAAATGCAAAGTCAATATACATGTATATAGAGAAAGGCTGGTATAGAAAGAGAATAATGCACGAAAGAAGTAGAATGGCAGAAAGAAGAATAATTATGTAGAGATGAGAAGAGTACTAAACGTGTCATAACATTTTAATGGTAAATTGCCAATTCGTCTACTGCCAACTCGTCCACCCATCACATGGTCTATTTTCATTCAGTCTATAATGTCATTCCGTCCATCAATATAATATAATATAACGAGTTTGTCTTATACCCATTTTCTTTTCATTCATTTTCGAATTAGACCGAATGGTTTATGGAGTAAATTGCTATTGGACCAACTGTTCATGAGACGAAATGGTGAGTGGACGAATTGGCAGTTACACCATGTGGATAGTTGACGAACTGATGGTAGATCAAATGATAGTAGACGACTTGGCAATTAGACGAATTGACATAAAACGAATTTGAAATATGCCCATTTCAATGCCGAGAACATTTTGAACAAATTAAATATGCAATTGAGTACTTTCGAATGATTAACAAAAACATTCGTTTTTCTATTTTGTAAAGATTTGCTTCATTAAAATAAAAAAAGGGGGAGATGAAAAAGATCAATAAAAAAAAGATGATTGAAAAAGATTCTTGATTTAAGCAGAAACTTGGGATTAGTATCATTGCTATTTCGCTTAAAAGGGGAGTCCCATCAGTCATGATAGTCATGATAGTATCGGTTGTTTCTTTGTGAGAAGTTGCTATTCTTCATTGGCATGATTGGTGGCCAGGGCAACTACACATTGCATGTAGAGGATTGGGGACAATTAGGCAGGGGCAGCGGAACGGTTTTCAAAGTGGGGGGGGGGGGGGACTGACCATGCTAAAATTCACAATTATATGGTCATTTTTACGTTTTTGTACATGGTTTTGGAGAAAAAGCCCCCCCCCTCCGGTTCCGCGGCCCCTGTTAGGGAATGGAAGAAATAAACAAGATGCCAATAGATATCTTGGGATGTGTAACACGGACAGGGTTGAAGAAAAAGAAGAGGGGTGTCATCGTATTGCCTGATCGGATGCCCTATCAAATCTTTGGAAAACGACGTCACATCCCCCTTCATGATGTTATTGAGCCGCCTTTCTGTGGATGAATCATTTTTTTTTTAATAAAGTGACGCATTTCTCTTATTGCACGGAGGTAGATGTATTCTAATGCGAAATAAAAGCTGCTGTAATACAAAGAACATTGTCAATAATATGAATATTTCTTGTGTAAGACTTCCCCTTGTTATAATGCAAGGAAAGATAAGTAAAACCTTGATGAAATTCCACTAAACTAAAAATCAAACGGAACATTTTGAAGTCTGATTAAGGGGGGGGGGGGGTAAAACAAACCTTATTTCCTAATAGCACAGGCCATCGGGTGTATGAAGTTGAAAACCGTAGCCAAAATATAGGGATAAATTGAACACGAAAAGTCGTTATGGTCGCGTAAAGTTCATTATTACTTTGTCCAATGTTAGGGGCATATACGACTTCTATACTCAAATCTGTTACTTGTACATCCGGAAGAAGCTGGATAATTCTATTAAAATATACATTCTCACAAAAATCTCACTTATAAAACCGACTTAAGTGATAAGTTCGACTTTTTTGAAGTAAGAGAAAGGATGTGCCCCCGGATATGCATTTTCAATTTGATGTGGAAATCTGGTGCTTGTCTTGATCTACATCATGTACATGATCTAGGGGTTACGATTTGCTCTGGCTCTATCTTCTCCCGGGGTGCACCTGGGCTTATACTATCCTTGTTAGCAGAGCTATGTTTATGTGCGTACCTGGGGATAGATGAAGTTTAAGGACCCTGGGAAACTAGGATCTCTCTCTCTCTCTCTCTTTCTCTCTTACTTTTTCAATCTATCTCCCCTTTCTTATCAAAACCACATCTATCTCCATTTATTTCACCCACCCCCATATTCTCTCTCACTCTCTGTTTTGTTTTCATAGTTATGGTATGGTTGCTTTGAAAATCTTTTTGAAACACTATGGAACAGTTGAACCATGGATATGACGGAGCTCCATTGTCGAACCCATTGCTTCCCGCGTATTCTGCGAACAAGAAAACAGCCAGTTGGAAGCTGAGAGCGATGAGCTTCTTCATCCAACCGTGGGGTAAACTCGCTAATCTAACTCTACGCAAATATTTAATAAACATCCTGAACTTAAAGGGATGCTCCGGGCTGAGAATATTCATATCTGAATGATTTGAGTAAAATTCATAGAGCAAAATGCTGAAAATTTCATCAAAATCGGATAACAAATCACGAGGTTATTTCAAAGTTTGGCAATATTTTGTAAAAATAGCTATATGCATGTCGTCATGAATTATTAGGTGGACTGATGATGTCACAGTCCCACATTCCCTTTTCTTATGCTATTACATGATTTCATTTTTTTCCTTCATTTTTTCGTACATTTGTAAAATGATGTGTCGCCATTATGAAATACGTTACAGCAATAGCACTTAATCAGTTGTCAATCCAATTGTTTTAGTTCTCGGTATGAATATTTCTAATAAACCTAATTTCATATGGTACAATATAAAACAACAAGTGGGGATATGACATCATTAGCCCACCTAATGAATATTCATAAAGACATGCAAAGATTCAATAACTTTATCCGATTTTGATCAAATTTTCAGCATTTTGCCCTGTGAATATCACTCTTTTTATAGAAGTATGAATACTGTCAGCACGGAGCATTCCTTTAATATTTTTTTTTAAAATAAGAATCAAACAAATATTAAAAATGGGTTGAGGCAGGATTTTAACCTGTGTGCCCGCCCAATAAAATCCAGGTGTGAGGCGGGTGGAAAAAAAAGACGCAATGAATGCAAATTCATACTTGATATTTTTTTTCAAATCATAATTATTGCTGTTACTATAGGCTTGTCATTTAATAATGATAATTATCATCATCTTTATCAATATCATTTTTCCTTGGGGTCACTTTGTAAAATTGTAAAAAAAAATATCTTTGGCACCATCGCAATAATCTGGAATGTTTAAGAAAGAAAATGGTTAACTACTTACTTTAAAATAATCCCCCAAATCTGTCGAACTCTCTAAAGAAGGGATGGTGGGATTCGTCATCCGAAAGTCTGTTATATGGGCCCTATGCTATGCATTGTATGTACATACATGTAGATAGTCCGAGGAAACATGACAAGGCAGATGAAAGAGGAGAAAAAAACAAGATGACATTAATTTACTGATATCATACCCCCCCCGTAAAAAAAGCATAAAAAGGACATAAACCAAGTCAGAATGGAGCCTTTCCAGCATTTTTCTATCCCCACAACATGATGTCAATGACCGAGAAGTTCTCTTCTACCGTTGATAACCTTTCTACAACGAGATACACTTGTCATGCTTGTCAAACATGGCAAAGGTTTCATCGACATGTTATACATGCTAAAGGGGTTTGTTTCCTCGCAAACTTTGAACAAACTTAATACATGGTTCCGAAATTACATATGCATGATAGATGCATATCCTGATTTTTTTTCTTCACAAACCTGTAAAAATCGAATAGTAATCCTAATTGTCATGCTTGTAGCCAAAATTCATATTCGATGATCATTGTTTCTTATTTTTACAAATTAAAATAATTTTATGTCATGCATTTATTTTTCTATTGTCGCCAGTGATTCCCATAAATGGATATAAAATATAAAAAGAAAAGAAAAAGTAAAGATAAAGGCACGAAAAGAAATATAATACAAAACCATTTGAAACCGTTTGATATTAATGTGTAATTAGAACCCAATTAAGGCGAACTCGACCATTAAATTGAATCTATGTTGCAGGGGCGGTAATCTCTCCAAAAAGGTAGGGGGACAAGGGGCTAGAAAATTTGACAAGCAAAAAAAAAGGTTATCACCCAAAATTCAAGGTCATTTCAACGAAAATAAGTTTGACAAGCAAAATAAAAAATAGGTTATCATCCCAAAAGTAAGGTCATCTTGTCCTAAAATACATGTTATGGGAGGACATGTTCCCCTACTATATTGCGTAGGGGGGACACGTCCCCCCTGACCCCCCTGGGATTTCCGCCCTTGCTGTGTTGTGATTATCATGATCATTGTCAACCATGGGTAAAATTTAGGGTTTTCTGAAAGGGAACCGGGGAGAAAAGGAACGAGGAAGAGTGGAACAACTTGAAGGGTCGATATTGAAAAATAAATATTAATGTAAAGACTTCAGGAGAAAGAGAGGGGGGGGGTTAAGAACATTTTTTTTTATTAAAAAGCAGAATTGTTGGGGTGTATAAAATGACGTACTAGTAAATCATAAGATGCTGCAAGAGGGATGACAGTAGTCTACTGGCACAGATCCTAATTGAAGCTTTGGTCAACAAGTGGGTCTCCACTCAAAGACCAGCTCATATAAAACTTGCTATTTCAGAGAGGGCTTTCAGTACACAAGGCATTATAGGCTGCATATTCAGACCCTTAACTCGGGTGAAGGGTTTGCACAGTAGACTAAGATGGCAGCATGACTGTCGAACTTCGGCAAAACCAATGCCATTTTGGAAATGAAATGAAATCGATATAGGGTGACAAGACATTTGCTCCTGCAATATTTTTACTCCGGACTTGATATCTCAAGAGAGCACGGGGGGAGTTGGGATTGTTAAAGACCTTTTTGATTCAGAATGATAAAAAGATAGGGATTAGGGTTTATTTAATATTGAAGGTTCTGTTTACTTATGGACGCACCATTAGATACTGGGGGTGGAAGTTTTGGTTGATGCATTTTCCCCCTTTCTTCTTTGAGCAAAGGCAATTTTCTCTTTCCTTACTCCATTTAGACATTTTTTTTTGCTCATTTAGCAAGTCATTTTTTTTTTGTGGGGGGGGGGAGCTGAAAGCCCCCCCCCCTCCGCTGGATATCTAACGGTGCGTCCCTTAACCTTTGCAGATTTTCAATTGGAGCAATTGTCGCCGGAGCAAACGTCCTGCGACCTATTGCGAGAGTAGGGGCGTGCTAAATGGAAGGGAGAGGGTCCGGAACAGAAGGGGTCTACGGGGAGAAGGAGACGGGAAATACGTGTAAAGGCTGACAAGTGAGATGGGACCAAGGTGAGGGTGTTATATTTGATTTTAAAAAAGTACATCAATGGAACAAAGAAAATTGACAAAAGAGGGGGTAAACTTTTTTTTTCTTCTTCTATTTATTGTCTTAATTACTCTTAAATTGAGGGACAGTGGAAAGTGGGGGGGGGGGGGGGTCTCAGTGATCGAAGGGAACATAGACAGAAGACGGGGCGTGATGGAATCGATTGGAGGGGGGGGGGGTTATGGAAAAAATTGTATACATCAAAAAGCGTATTAATTTACACATTTCCGGGTCTGTTGCGACTAAGTATATAAGACGTGTGCGTGACAAATCTCATTCAACTCCTTTCCGATCTCTCTCTTACTTACACATCTCGGTGACGAGAAATGTTGTAAGTAGATAGAAAGAGGGGGGCTTGCTGATTGAGTTCAGACCGCTTCGTCCCGGACTGTGATTCGAGACGAATATCGGTTTTGGCAGCTCAATTTTCACGAAAGTCACGCAACCTTCAACAACGTTTAGATACTCGGGATATAAAATGAGTATGTTACAAAATTACTGGTGCATATGGACTAGATATTGTATGATAGGGGTGAATCTGAGCAGTTGCCTTATACGGATGTAGGACTATAGGAGTATGTATGTATGTGTGCGTGTGTAAGGGTGTATTTGTATATGTGTACGTGTGTATGTATGTAGATATGTCTGTAAGTATGTCTCTATGTACAATGATGGATATAAGTCTACATATTTGAATTCCTCTCAGAATACACAAACCAAAATGAAGCACTATCGTAAACCATATATCGATCAGCTTCCTGAGATTAAAAACTCGCATAGAACAGTGGAAGGCAGATTGGACCCCGGATTGGACTACGGGAAAGGAGAATTTATTGTGAAAAGTTGAACAACAAAAAGAATGGAAACAAACGAATAAGGACTGGGGGGGGGGGGGAATGGAGAAGAAATGTGTTTGAAAAGGAAAGGGAAGAAACGGGAGAAGAAGAGGTAGAGGAAGAAGGATGAGGAGACGAAAAAGAAGTAATGTTGAAATGGAGAGGAAAGTACAGAAAGATGGAGAGAAGAGATGATATAAGAAAGATTTTTTTTTGGGGGGGGGGGCCGTACATGGACAAAAAACCGGCAAATATGCATACACAATAAATTGAGTTTTGTAGTTTACATAATGATTTAGATAATATTTGTGAAATTTGCTTTTAAGTAAATATTACATAAAAGTTATGAAGTTCCTATTTAACATCACTTTTTACATAATTTCTGTAAAACATTCATGTTAGGTAATATCTACACAATAAATTGGGTTTTGTAGTTTACCATAATGATTTACATAATATTTGTGAACTTTACTGTTAGGTAAAAATGACACAGAAGTTATGGAGTTCCTATTTTACATCACTTTTTACATTTTTCTGTAAACATTTCTCTGTGTGTAGGGCCTATAACAACGAAAACTCCAGTCAAGGTCACACAATTCGAAACAAACTTTTTTTTGTGTGCCATGCAGTTCAATGCCGGAACATTCTCGAGAAAACCACAACCAGAAACTGACTCTGGTTCTCAAAATCATCCTCTCAATGAATTCAGACGTCAAAACAAATGAATTACGGGGGAAGAATTACCACTTAATGATCCCAAATCCGTTCCTCACACGCGAAAACATTTAAAGGATCAAACGAAACACAGAATGTCTAGGATACAGGTATAGGGGCCCGGGGGACCAGGAATCCGCCAGTACCTAGACCCCTGCATATCTACTCTCCATCACCATGATCACAATACGCTGTCCCGAACCACGTCAACTGTGGGTGAGGGTTCGCGTGTGTGAAATGTGCCATTTTTTTGCCATATTCTTTATGTATATAACAATTCTTATAAGATACACTTCTGATATTTTGTCTTTTATCTTTATTTGTTATTTATTTATTTTTTCTCTCATATTTTTGTTGTTGCTGGGAAATGCTTTTTTTCGACGATAATTTCATTTAAGGCTATATCTTGTGGCAGAAATCCCCTCTTCCTGAAAAAGCTAAACAAAGATCAACATTTTATGGAGTCCTCTCGTGTGCCCCAACATTTCTAAAATTATGGATCCGTCGTTGGAACGTCTTGCGATTTTCATGAATTTGTGATACCTGTCGATATTGGTTATGGTTCGGGTTTGTGGCAATGTGAAAGATAAACTAACACGCAAAAAAAACACAGGACAAGGCAGGCAGGATAACCATGGTGTTTTCTTTAAGCAATAAATTTACCCACTTTGTGCTGCACTCAATCCAGGTTGGTGCTGGCAGGATTATTTCCTTCAAAGAAATAGGGTAATATAGACATTTCATGGGAAATTGAATAGGCAACTATAGTTCAAATCCGTGGGGGGGGGGGGGGTTGGGCACTTACATTGACGAGTGGATACCATGCGCGACCAAAAAACACGTAAAAAAGAATGTCCTTTTCAAGATAGGGCACGTTACGTACGTAACGTGATAAGGGTGTCAAAAACACAAAAATAATGAAAAAGTGTATCTATTTCGCTAATAAATTTATACGTGTTTAGGGTCAAATTTGCGGGGATGATCAAACAAACTTTAAAAGTTTATACAGGATGTCATTTCTGCCCCAACACTACGTGTTTAGAGTCCGATTTGCGCGAGGTGTGGAAGCTGAACTGTAAAGGTAAAACCGACGACCGACGGACCTGTGACATAACAATAAAATATCGCTGTACTTGTTTAGGGGTTCATTTCAGGGAATACTTGCCAAGAGTATCGTTTTGTTTCCAATACTTGTTAAGGGTAGGGTTTCAGACGCCAATACTTGTTAAGGGGTGCATTTTCAGAATATGGAAAATACGTGTTTAGGGTGCTTTTCGAGACCCCTTGGTCGCGCATGGTATCCACTCGTTAATGGAAGTGCCCCCCCCCCCCCCGGGCTTCAAATGTGCCTCATAACCGATAAATGTTATATAGTATTACTATTACTATTATTATCATTACTCCGTTAATTCCTACCGTTTGGCTTGCTTAAACTATGCATGAGATAACAGGGAGATACAAACGACTGTTAGGAAACGTTGACTTGATTCAAAAGGCCCTTTTTTCGAAATGTTTGCTCTTTGCGACTTCTTTAGTTTCGTTATAATGGGTTCGTTGCCTCAACGTGCGTGATCATCGGGAAGAAACCAAGTCGAAAATGCACGTTAAGCGGATACGTTCTTGAAACCCACGGAACTCATTACAGTAAACAATAAAGAAAACGCTGATCCAGCATTATTCTCGGTTCCTCTAATTATCTCAGTCTAGTTCCTGATTCTTGCTTTTACTCGCAGCTCATTAAAGCGTTATTATGTTTTCATTTCTCTTTGACAGATTTTGAAACCGTTCAAAACATTCACCTGGTAAATCGTTGACGTATTTTAAAGGTGGAATGTGTGTATGCATCATGGCCTAGACCGGTATAAATTTTTAAGAAATAAAAAAAAGAATGGAATTGCGTACTTATTGGTCTTCCCATGTTGGTTTTATCTAAACTGTAAGGAGTGGATGAGACCAGTACTTTGCAATCACAAATTAGGTCTATATGATCCATGGAATGTGAAGCTTACTCCTTTGTGTTTAGTTATTAAAATTTTCCGAGCTACGTAAACTGTAGATCCATCCCGATCCGTCTCGACAATTTTTTTTTTCAAAAGTCGATCGTCAAAGAATCCAGACGCCAAGTACAGAACTCGGCCGTGCATTTGAATTTCACGTAGTCATCTACGATTTTGGCGGACCTATATCCCCTTGAACCGAATCCCCTCCCCCTCCAAAGACCAGGGGTAAGGTAACTCGGCAAATCGGGCATTAATAAATACTATTTACCACCATTACCTGACTATCACCCGAAAGGAAGTCAAGAGGAAACCTTTACCTTCAAATTGATCTTCACGAGATCACTTTGGAAATATCCTTGTGGATGTCGTTAAGACGACTCGAAGCAAAATATTGATGAGAGCCAAGTCATAAATATTGATGGATAAAACAGATTTCCATTATTATAAACCTTGCTGGCTTTAGTTGAGCCTTTTTCTGTATCTATCATCTCTATCTGAGTTCCTAGGGACTCTATTGAAATCCATACTTCATAATAAAAACAAAGTGACATTCAACACCACTGGTTTAAGGCGAAACTTCACTTAAGCATGTATAAAATGAATACTCAAGTTGTAGATCAGTGTACAGTGTGTTCTACTGTTAGCTTATAGACAAGTCAACGCACTGACCATGCTGACAGGAAATTAAGAAGACGGAAAATGAACAAGAATATAACAAGAAAGAGGTAGGAGAGAGGGAAGGGAATGAACAAAACACTCAATAGATTTAAGGAGCATGAAGTGGTGGGGTTCCAGAAATGGAATTTAGCTAATCGCCCTGACCCTGGGAAACCTCTGACCCTCGATCGGTCCACGTTATGACGTCATATCTTACTTCCGCCTCGCAACCAAGGTAACCGATGCTAGCTCCATGCAGCCGCCGATCGACCATCTCTGGATGGGATGGTACATGATTTCTGTCCATGACTATGATTCTCCACATTTTCAGAATGATTGAAATCGAAAAACAACATCATATTCTAATTGGTAATAAATCAGACCCGCGATGTCACCACCACCAAGCATAGACATGCATCATGATAAAATAATCTCTAAAGTTTTGAATTACAGATTGCAGCTCCTCCTGGGAACGATACACAGAGCCGAACGACAAGACGGCATCTGTTCGAAATATATTCTGCAATTTTATTGGACTGCATGTGACAGATACCGCCTGTTAATAAAGCTTTGGATAAGAAGGTATTTGCACAAGATATATATTAGCATTAGCATGGACCTATCACTAGGTTAGGAGAGATGGAAGATGGTCTGGTTGTTGAGAAATAGTGTGCTGTGGGGAGATTATTTTGAGTAAAAATTCAATTCAATTATTCATTAGGAGACTAATGCCATGAATACTGCAATTTGATTTCCATCGTACTTTTTATTTCTTGCTGCCTTTTTCCCAGACATGTTTGGGGCAACCACTCAACAGCCCCAGTGGCGGATACAGGATTCATTTACCTCGTCGTCCCCCCCCCTGACGCCATCAGAGTGAAAGAGCTCTATTTTGTTTTACAACCTTCTTCAATTGTAAAAAAAAAATCCACCAAGGTGGCACCCCCCCCTGGAAAGACCGAAAGACCACCCTGCCACCCAACCCCCCTCCCCCGCATATTTGCATTCTTTCGCTGCTTGATCAGATTTTGGAAATTGAAAACATACCATAATTTGAACATTTTAAAGTTTCATCCAGCGATTATACTTCCTTGAACTATGAGCTTAATGATATCCAGTAAATTGAATCAAAGTCGATCATGCAATAAAGAGGGCATTCGATCATGGAGCTACTCCATGATTCGATAAACTACCTGTTCACGTATGTCCTTGCTATTAATATTGCTCCTATTCCTCAATTAAATGAACCGGGACTATAATTGGAACCCCAGTGACATACATAGAATCAAATTTAACATGATTGTGCAATGCATGCACGGAAAACATTTTCAATAATTTTCTTTATTCGTGAAATGAGTTCTTGGGAGAAGATGATGGAGAAGGGGGGGGGGGGGTGAATGAATGATGCCTCGACGACTTGACCTAACCTACTTCTGGACTTGATGTTGTAGGTCTACCCATGGACCGTCCATGGTCTACCCACGGTCTTGTCCGTTTGTGGAGCAATAGTCTAGTAATTACGAGGTCCCTGATTCGAACCCCTCTTTATCGAGTAGACCCACTACGATAAAAACTATAAGTCCTACTTAAAAATCAATTTGAATTGAATTTGGGCATAGTTGAACAAACATGATCAATGATCAACTGTGGGTATGACACTCTTACAAAGAGTAACCTGCCGTCCCGATACCCATAATGTTGCGAAAGTGGTCTCAAAAATTGAAAAGTTTGCGTAATTATTCATCAATTTGTATATCAGTGGGCGTATGTGCTCCTCAAACTTCATGAAATTTCAGTTCCCAATCTGGTTGGATCTGGGGGAAAATTAATCTTTGGAGCTGGTTAGCAACATGATTTGGAAAGGCATTACCTCTCTTTTAGAATCGGGGTCATCTTGGATGACACACATCCCACATGTTTGGCGAAGAGCGACGACCCCCATCATGCCCATCATTTGCCCACGTATTCCATAGCGGTCATTTTATCGACAACAAATCGTTCTCTTATCTGTCATCGAAATGTGGGCTGAGGCTGTAAAATAGACACAGCAAATATGAAACGCATTTATGGAATGGTAAACACTTCTATCACCCATTAGGGTTAACCCTGAACTTGGCATGTACACGGGTCACCCGAGAGAAGTGGGTTAACATTCTCCCAGCATGGTGGGAGCTGATAGGAGCGGAGAGGGGGGGGGGGTGGAATGACGGGGGTAAGGAAGGGGTAATTTAAACTTCTAGTGTTATCGTCGTAGTAATAAATGAAAGAAGGGAGGATGGCGAAATGATTTGAAAGCAGACTAAGGATTTGTTTTATTTTATTTATTTATTATTATTTTTTTTTTTCGGGGGGGGGGGGTTGTTTAGTTGTTGGGAGGGGGAGAGAAGCATGGTCATAGGCGGCGGGGAAGGGGTAGCCCTACCTGTAAAATTCGAAACCCTTTCATCCATGGCGTGCACCGTGGGGCACCATGTCCATCAATTTCAATTTAACTGTTTAAACACATACAAACACCGTCTTGAAAAGAAGCTCGTGTGCTTCCCTCTCTTGCTTGAATGCTACTGCATGTATGTTGAACATTTTACGTGTTTTTATGTATTCATTTAATTTTTTAATGTTTGCTTCCCCTCAGAAAGACTATGCGTTTCTTCTTTAGGACGCCTGGACCGGGGTTGGAACGAGGAATGGGATGGGGGGGGGGGGTATATAGAGGAAGATCAAACTACACATGACTAAAGAAATTGTTTTGAACTGTAAGGATGCGCATAGTATAGCTTACACATGTCATACTAGTATTTCGTTTGAAGAAAATGGACCTTTTAACAAAAAATTGAAATATTATGTAAGTCCATGTTGGTCCGTTGTTTGTCCTTCTGTGATGCGTATGATTTATTTTCTACCCCCCCCCCCCGACCGAATTACCACATCCATTGAAAGTAAGGATTTGAACATTCTAAATGTCGGTGGTGTCATGAAATATCATGATAATTAAACCCTTTTAAATTATCTGCTCGAGAATCCAGTCAGTAGGTGTCCATCTCAAACCTGGTCAGTTATGTTTTCCCTCCATGCGAGCCTCCCTGGTATGAAATAGGTCGGAGTTCAGTGGCAATCATGCCGAGAGGGTCGTTGACCTTTACCGGGCAGTGCCCTTGTCACGATTGCGTTGATGAAGCCAGCTGATGTGAAGGCGATAAGCTTACCTTGACTGTAAACAAGAATGTTGTCGCGTGTGTCTGACACGGTCAGATGCGCTTATACCATTGAGGTAATCGGTTGAGGTAGGGAGAGGGGAGGGGTGATTTTGAAGATGATTGCTTTGGAGGAGAAAATAATAAAACTGGTAAGAAATGAAGACGAAAAAAAATCATTTTGGTGTGTACAAATTTATCTTACGAAATTGATGCAAGAATTAATAAAGAAACGAAATGAAGGGAAAAAAATAGGCCTTTAGGCTACACGCGTTAAAAAAAACCTGCATGCAGGATAACTGAATGGAAGGGGTGGCCATCGATTTGGTGGTACATTGACCCCTAATTGAATCAGCAACATTATTTGGAAAAGCGAAGAGAACATACAGAGCTAGGAAGAGAAGATCATGTAGATGGACAATTCAACGCCCAAGCCAATCCTTTGCAAAGTCTTGACAATTGGCATCTTCAAAAGAATACTTCGTAATGTTCATTTGTTAACCGAGTACTTTTAATATTGTATTTTGCGCTCTTGAAAGCCAAGGTAAAGATTGTTGCGCGATAGGTCAAGGATTTTTCTTGGGGGCGGGGGCTATGAGTATATCAATATAGGCCGGATCATGGCCGAATCGACCAGCGTAAGAGCATGTGTTTCTTGAGGTTTAAGTATGTATATCAAGTTATGAAATAAGGCACGGATGATGCCTCGGTATAATTCAGAAGATTGTGATGAGGCTTTATAAAGTAAGAAAAATCCTTTTAACACGATTCAAAGTCGTCCCTTGTCTTGGTATTATCAGAACGGAATAACTGTATGCATGACATCGGTACAAGTGCTATACTATTACCTTTGTAGCCAAGACATTATTTGTGACGAGACAAAATATTATTTCACTGAAAAGAAAGCGAAGTAGTTTAATATTCATTTTGGACTTTAAAAAAATGGGGGAGCTACATCATCGATGATATACTCGCTAAGAAGGGGTGGTACCCTTCTCCTTTTGTCTAAGCATTCACGTCCTGTTTTTTTTCTTTATATTTTTTTGAAAGGTGTTCACCTGCTCAGCTAATTATGATCATGAAAAAGTAGTTAAGGGGTGTCGTCGCACATGAATTTTATCAATACAAGGGGCGTGCATTTAAATGTTTCTGTACTTGTCTCCTCGATATATCTTTAATGTGGCAGTGCATGGTTAAGAATATATATACGAGCATCTTGTCAATAATTAGACATCAGGGCCCTGTTGTACAAAGAGTTACGATTGATCCGATCGATCGTAACTCTATGGAAATCCATTAGTGTCATCATTTATTTTTCGACGAAAAATTTGCACAATGTCCTTTTTATGCAAGGAGAAGCGCAGTGAATTTTCAAGAAAACAATGAATGCATGAATATACATCACAGCTAGAAAATATTTTGACTAAAGCAATCGTGCATAATAGATGTTGACGTTGCTGGTCGTCCATAGTTGCGATTGATCGGATCAATCGTAACTCTTTGTTCAACAGGGCCCAGAAATGCGAAAGAAATAATAATGCATGTTTCATTGCCAACAAGTTCTTAAACATGTTTAATAAAGCGTCCAAATCTTCTGTAGGCATCTACCTTCTTCAGGGATGAATCGTGGAATCCCTAACATCCCTGAAAAATGTGGATGCTTCATTAAAGGACTTATTGGCAATTCAAACATGCATTACCTGTAAATATATATGTGCGTGGGGGTGTGTGTGCATGTGTGTGTGTATCTGATGTCTCAAGTTTCTCCTCATGAAATAGTAAAAAAGAATGCCTATTTATCATATATAAAATTAACATTCTCTCCACCTGGCAAAAGGATTTCCTTGGGAAATATTATTGACCCCTTTCTTTAACATGTTTAAAGTTCAATCGAACCTCTTCAAATGGGTCAAAAGATGTATGACCTGAATGCTTTACTTCATGTCATGCAATTCAACACCTTCAAGTGTTAATCATCCATGAAGATTGTTTGTATTAGGTCATGATAAGGCCAAAATGATATCAGGCCAAGGCGATATTACAATATACTGTATAGACCTATATCAAACAAAATACCGGTCATTCGAGTATCCAGAATGATCCGCGAATTTTCGACGTCACCATGGCCAATTTGGTAAACATGGTAAATCGAAGGTTTATCAACTTTAAAACTTGGAATACATGCATTGCCAGATATAGCCTGACGAACGATGATATATATGTTTGTAAAATATGCTAGATACAAAGACACTTAGATGCGTGCTTACGACTGCAATAAAAAAAATGGTCCCTGATATTTTTTAGCAGATTTTCTCGGTTTTTGTTTACCTTACCTTGTTTATCTTAATCTAGTGGTTTTATTCATTTATTGTTAATATTATCATCTTAAGTAGAAGTGGTAGTAGTTGTAGTAGTAGTAGTAGACGTAAAAGTAGTCGTATTGTCAGTTCCATTATCATGATCATTATTACTATATCATTTTTTCTTATTTTATTTAGGCTTATTGCATTTCTGCTGGAGGATAAAATCACACTTAAAGCATGAAGTGGGACAAGCTAAAAAATATCTTCGATGGGCCAATATACATGTATCAATCTGCTGATCGAATTTCCGTAAGAATTGTAATAAAGAGAGTAATAATAATAATACCAATTAAATGTTTGTAAGGCTAAGAGCTACCTGCATAATCATGATAATCGAGCAACCTTGAATTGTTATACATCATATCTGATGAATTTGGATCATACACGTACTACCATGACTACGATTTGAATACCTGGCCATGCAGTTCCGTCTCCACCGCGAACTGGGTCAATGTGACCATGTAATTAAAGCAGAAAGTATCATTTTCTTTTTCTTCCAGAATTTCAGTTGTCATTGTCAATCTGGGTCAGGAAGGCCATTCTTGGTATCCGATTGGCATGCAAGTAAAAGAAGTGTTTCCATTCATTAATTACAAACAGGGGTTGTAGTACTAGGCTATTAAGTATCACCTATCATACATAACCATATCAGAGTTCACATGTACTATGCAAAATGTGTATCAATGATATATTAATGAATGAAAAAAAAAATATGAATTGCGTGAAAATCAGGTATTTTTCATGAGAGTGCATTATGTTGATTGTATCTTGCCATATGGTGGTGTAAGATTGCATGTATCATTGATATCCAAATGTATTGGTTCCACTTGGGTTGTCGCTTTATCAAAACTAAAATTCGCTTTTAAAATGCCCTATTCTCATCAACAATACGAGCATTTAATAATTAATAATAACTTTCCACCTTTCGTTAGATCATTGCTGAGAAGAACAACGTGTTCACAATATGAAATTACCTTTAACTGTCAAAATGCTCAAAATGAACGTTGCGAATAATATAATTATTCACATAGACCAATGTTTACTATTTTGAAAGATTCGATTGGATTTACACATTTCGCAAAGTTTTTAGGACGAATAGATGTATTACCATGATTACTGCAGTCATTGATGTTGCTACACTGGCTTTCGTATAAGGGTGTATATTCATATTTTATTTGAATTCAACCGATCGAAAGTATGAGGATGAAAGGGTATTATATCATCTCTTGGAAAAATGAGATGTACGTGTATATATCATGAACTTTGAAACTTTGAGAGTTACGCTTCAACATGTACAATGATCACCGAAAGGTATGAAACATATGCATTATTGCATGTAATGATTGAAGAGTATTTTTTACCCCCCCCCCTCCAAAAAAAGACTTTTATTTCTTTTTTTTAAATATTATTAAGATTGACCTTTCTTTATTGAAGCACAGATACAATGTAATGGTCTTCTTTGTTCTGCTGTTATTGTGAAGTGTACTGTATACTTCTTTTTTTTAAGTAAAGTCAAAGGAAACATAACATAATAACCAAATAAAAGTAATTTTAATACAAAAGCCCGAACACAAATGATAGGGGCATTAACCATGCCCATTGAACAGTTGAAGGTAAAGGATAGAACCTGGTTTTCTTTGAATTTATTGACATATGCCGTCATATTTTTATAGTAATTGACGCATCCCTCAGAAAGATAGAACATACAGTGACAGAGGAATGGGATTGGCCTTGTTTCTCCTTAAAAAAGATTGTTTATCTATTCTCATCAATGTATTCATTTTATCAGCCATGCTGCTTTATGGATTTCGAAATTGGTTCAGCTGCTCGAATATAAGTTCATATTATAGTCAGGTTAGTACTGTGGGCGTATCACGCTCCATGTTTTTGCTTTTAGGAACTTTTATGACAAAATATTTCTTTTAATATACAGTGCGTATCAAAAAAAGTTTACACTTTGAAAAAACGATGGGAATTAAAAAATATACAATATGTGGGTAATTTTTTCACATACACTCTTGGGTTTGGGTCTCATCTATCCAATGAAAGTAAAAGTTTTGACAGAATGTTACACTTGAGTGAGCACTGTCCGTTTTTGTAAAGCTCGCAGAAATCAAACTTAACCTGCACAACGTTTCTCATACATTTCCCTTGCAATTTTAGTCAACTGAAATTAAACAGATACATTAAAGCATTTTGTAGCAATTTTGCCACCCAAATTGAAATTTCAACACTTAGTAAGCACAGCCTTCACCCTTTTTGTGCCAGCTGGATCTGAGGACATAACTGATTCTGAACAAAAGTCAGACATCTCCAGCATTTTTCACTAAGTTTTAATCATTAAAGTGGGTTTACATTCAATGTTTCATTTAATACTTGTTCCTCCACACTTTTTCCAAGCTTGAAAATGATTAACAAAATGAAAATCAAGCCTAAGCCATTTCATGTAAATCACAGCTCAGTGTAAAGCAAATATCGTCACGATGGCCTCGGTGTGTGGGGGGAGTGGGGTGGGGCTCAATGCACTCTTCGAAGTGTTTCGGGTAAGGAAACAAGTTTAAAAGGGTTACTAAAAGATATCTTCAAATACATTTTACAACTAAATTTCATGTGTTATCCATGATTATGGTCTACTCTTATTCGCATAACTATTTCAAAGTTCTGCGCAAATCATTTTTCACTAACTTTTCGAAAGTAAGTGGTGCTCACTCAAGCGGAAATATTTTTTGACAATTATATCGTCATTTGCTTAAATGGATCTGTACCAATGATAAAATGTGGAAAAATCTTCAGAATATGACAAATGTATGATTTTACAGCATTTTTTTTAAGTGTAAACTTTTTTTTTGATACGCACTGTATATTGAAAATTATATGTTGTCAAAATAGAGGGAAATTAATAATGTGAAAAAAGAAAAAATAGGGAAAACTGAATTAACAGATTGCGTAGATGTACATGTAGGTTAAATCATGTACATTTTTTGTTTATTTATTTAATCTACACACTGGGAATTTTAGTGCGATTTGCCGTAAAACAGAATAATAAAAGCAAATCTTTGTGAACATCCCTTGGTAGATGAGCAAGCTACAATTTTCAATTTGCTTTTATAATACCATCCCAGCAAACACTGGTGTTAACCGGTGTACATAGAGGACCACACCAGTTATTTTACAACGGCGTTAAATTGACATTGTTAGTTTAACACCTATAGGTGTTACTACACCACCTTTGGTTGTTACATTTACACTTCTAGTGTTATGTTCAATCTCAAGGCTGTAATTTTAACACCTCAGGGTGCCGTCCTCTATCAACACCAACTGGTGTCGGTTTTAACACCACAATTTTATCTAATTGATCAACAATAGTAATAATTCCATCGGTAGGTCGGATCAATTGGAGGGCGCACAATGTACTCGTCATGTTTGTTGTAGATCCTGTAGTTAAGAAATTGTGTACTTTTCAATTTAATTTGGTATCCCCTCATACCATTTTCATAAAAGCCCTAATTTCTTTAAAAAATATAAAATCTTGGTATATATTGAATTGTGGCATATTTCATTGATTTCAAAATTTCGCCGTGTAATTTAAGTACATACATTAAAAAAACTATGTCAAGAATTTGTTTTTTCTGCACTATAATACATTTAAAAATTTATTTTGTTATGCGCCCCCACTACCCCCTCCCATCTCCCTCACACACTCTACTTCCTCCCTAAACACGGTTCCTCGTATCCACAAGCATTCGATCATTTACCTCAATCTGCCCCCCTGTTGCACCCACAAATGTAATAACGCCCACAAATGTAATAACGCCCACAAATGTAATAACACTTTACCCACAAATGTAATAACGCCCACAAATGTAATAACACTTTACCCACAAATGTAATAATTTCACCCACAAATGTAATAATGCACTTTACCCACAAATGTAATAATTTTTGATCGCCCACAAATGTAATAATGACTTTACCCACAAATGTAATAAATTTGAAGGGATTTTTGGCAAATCCGTTCTGAACTAAAATCGTATAGTAATGCGTTCATATAGCACTAAAGTGCAAAGTCTCTTTTCCTGACCCGGTTAATTAACAAATTATAATATAAATCCAAAGTCTTTATTCCAGACCCGGTTGTTTAAAAAATTATAATATAAATCCAAAGTCTTTATTCCAGACCCGGTTGTTTAAAAAATAATCATACAAGTACAAAGTCTTTATTCCAGACCCGATTGTTTAAAAAATGATAAGTCCAAAGTCTTTTCTCCAGACCCGGTTGTTTAAAAAATTATAATATAAATCCAAAGTCTTTTTCCAGACCCTGTTGTTTCAAAAATTATAATCTAAATCCAAAGTCTTTATTCCAGACCCGGTTGTTTAAAGAAATAATAATATAAGTCCAAAGTCTTTATTCCAGACCCGATTGTTTCAAAAATGATAATATAAGTCCAAAGTCTTTTCTCCAGACCCGGCTGTTTCAAAAATTATAATATAAATCCAAAGTCTTTATTCCAGACCCGGTTGTTTCAAAAATAATAATATGAGCCCAAAGTCTTTATTCCAGACCCGGTTGTTTCAAAAATTATAATATAAATCCAAAGTCTTTATTCCAGACCCGGTTGTTTAAAAAATAATAATATAAGTCCAAAGTCTTTATTCCAGACCCGGTTGTTTCAAAAATAATAACATGAGCCCAAAGTCTTTTCACCAGACCCGGTTGTTTCAAAAATTAAAATATAAATCCAAAGTCTTTATTCCAGACCCTGTTGTTTCAAAAATTATAATATAAATCCAAAGTCTTTATTCCAGACCCGGTTGTTTAAAAAATATTAATATAAATCCAAAGTCTTTATTCCAGACCCGGTTGTTTCAAAAATAATAATATGAGCCCAAAGTCTTTATTCCAGACCCGGTTGTTTAAAAAATTATAACATAAATCCAAAGTCTTTATTCCAGACCCGATTGTTTCAAAAATGATAATATAAGTCCAAAGTCTTTTCTCCAGACCCGGTTGTTTAAAAAATTATAATATAAATCCAAAGTCTTTATTCCAGACCCTGTTGTTTCAAAAATTATAACATAAATCCAAAGTCTTTATTCCAGACCCGATTGTTTCAAAAATGATAATATAAGTCCAAAGTCTTTTCTCCAGACCCGGTTGTTTAAAAAATTATAATATAAATCCAAAGTCTTTATTCCAGACCCTGTTGTTTCAAAAATTATAATATAAATCCAAAGTCTTTATTCCAGACCCGGTTGTTTAAAAAATATTAATATAAATCCAAAGTCTTTATTCCAGACCCGGTTGTTTCAAAAATAATAATATGAGCCCAAAGTCTTTATTCCAGACCCGGTTGTTTAAAAAATTATAATATAAGTACAAAGTCTTTATTCCAGACCCGGTTGTTTAAAAAATAATCATAGAAGTACAAAGTCTTTATTCCAGACCCGATTGTTTAAAAAATGATAAGTCCAAAGTCTTTTCTCCAGACCCGGTTGTTTAAAAAATTATAATATAAATCCAAAGTCTTTTTCCAGACCCTGTTGTTTCAAAAATTATAATCTAAATCCAAAGTCTTTATTCCAGACCCGGTTGTTTAAAGAAATAATAATATAAGTCCAAAGTCTTTATTCCAGACCCGATTGTTTCAAAAATGATAATATAAGTCCAAAGTCTTTTCTCCAGACCCGGCTGTTTCAAAAATTATAATATAAATCCAAAGTCTTTATTCCAGACCCGGTTGTTTCAAAAATAATAATATGAGCCCAAAGTCTTTATTCCAGACCCGGTTGTTTCAAAAATTATAATATAAATCCAAAGTCTTTATTCCAGACCCGGTTGTTTAAAAAATAATAATATAAGTCCAAAGTCTTTATTCCAGACCCGGTTGTTTCAAAAATAATAACATGAGCCCAAAGTCTTTTCACCAGACCCGGTTGTTTCAAAAATTAAAATATAAATCCAAAGTCTTTATTCCAGACCCTGTTGTTTCAAAAATTATAATATAAATCCAAAGTCTTTATTCCAGACCCGGTTGTTTAAAAAATATTAATATAAATCCAAAGTCTTTATTCCAGACCCGGTTGTTTCAAAAATAATAATATGAGCCCAAAGCCTTTATTCCAGACCCGGTTGTTTAAAAAATTATAACATAAATCCAAAGTCTTTATTCCAGACCCGATTGTTTCAAAAATGATAATATAAGTCCAAAGTCTTTTCTCCAGACCCGGTTGTTTAAAAAATTATAATATAAATCCAAAGTCTTTATTCCAGACCCTGTTGTTTCAAAAATTATAACATAAATCCAAAGTCTTTATTCCAGACCCGATTGTTTCAAAAATGATAATATAAGTCCAAAGTCTTTTCTCCAGACCCGGTTGTTTAAAAAATTATAATATAAATCCAAAGTCTTTATTCCAGACCCTGTTGTTTCAAAAATTATAATATAAATCCAAAGTCTTTATTCCAGACCCGGTTGTTTAAAAAATATTAATATAAATCCAAAGTCTTTATTCCAGACCCGGTTGTTTCAAAAATAATAATATGAGCCCAAAGTCTTTATTCCAGACCCGGTTGTTTAAAAAATTATAATATAAGTACAAAGTCTTTATTCCAGACCCGGTTGTTTAAAAAATAATCATATGAGCCTAAAGTCTTTATTCCAGACCGGATTGTTTCAAAAATGATAATATAAGTCCAAAGTCTTTTCACCAGACCCGGTTGTTTCAAAAATTATAATATAAATCCAAAGTCTTTTTCCAGACCCTGTTGTTTCAAAAATTATAATATAAATCCAAAGTCTTTATTCCAGACCTGGTTGTTTAAAAAATAATAATATAAGTCCAAAGTCTTTATTCCAGACCCGATTGTTTCAAATATTATGATATAAGTCCAAACTAAGATACGATAATGATGTTCCGGTGGAATAAAAATGAGAATCGAGCCTAGTCTTCTCTCCAGACCCAGTTAATTAAAACTGGTGGAATCAAAGTCTTTGTTGTTGTTTTAAATTATACTGAACGTATTGTGAATATACGCGCTATGAGTAAATTGAGAATCAAGCATAGTCTTTTCTCCAGACCCGGTTATTTAAAACTAAAAACTAAAACCCTATATAGTAATGCCTTCATATGCACAAAAGTCCAGTCTTTTTCCAGACGCAGTAGTTTCAAAAATTATAATGTAAGTCCAAAGTCTTTTTTCCAGACCCAGTTATTTCAAAAATTATAATATAAGTCCAAACTAAGATACCATAATGATATTCCAGTGGAAAAAAGAAAATCGAGCTTAGCCTTTTCTCCAAACCTTGTTAATCCAAAAATTGTAAATAACAATACAGCAACAACAAAAACCGTATAAAGACCCCATAATCTTATTAATACTGGATAACATGGACATATAGCGTAGTCTTACAGCCAGACCCAGTCATTTGTTTTTCAAAATAAGGCTAAGAGTAAAAATATAAATAACTCCAAATCTAATACCAAGCAATCCTTGAACCTAAGAACATGTTCTTAAAAAGAGGTTTAGAATGTTGTCTTTATTCCAGACCTAATCATTACAAAAATTACGAAAAAAAATCTTCTTACATTAGACCTTATCATATTCTCTTGGAATAACATGAGTTGTAAAACGTACTTTTTCCTCCAACCCAGGTTATCTAAGAAATTAATTAAAAAACAAAATCAAATCTAAAACCAATTTTTAAAATTTATACCCAGTAAAAAATATGTCTGTACCCCACACCCAGATTCTTTTGTATAATAACACTAAGACCCCTACAAAACATAATGCATAACTACAATGTTTTGTAGTTATGCATTTGCAAAGAAAACGTCCATTTTCCAGACTTGGTCATTATTTAAAAATAAAATTGTCTAAAACAAATACTCAATAATCTAACTACTGTGGAATAACATGGAGATCGATTGTAGACTTTCCTCCAGACACAATTATTTCAAGAATAAAAAAAACAATAAAACTCAACCCCCAACAACGAATCTAAGAACCAACAATCCTCCAAATTAAGACCAAGTACAAAAGCACATGTTTAGAGCGTTGTCTCTATTCCAGACCCAGTCATTTACAAATTAATTCAAGCAATCTTAAAAACATAAGACTTTGTCATATTCTTATTCCTGTTGAATAACATTATTATTATGCTTAGACCTTCGTCTAGACTCAGCTATTTATAAGATAAACAAATATTGAAAAATCAAAGCGAAGACCAATCTTTAAAATTAAACCCAGTTAAAATGCTTGGGTTTAGAGAGTTGTCTTTATCCCACATCCAGTTCTCTTAAAATACAAATTAAGCAAAAGATTAATCTAAAAACTTAGACACCAGCATCTCCCAAACTATAAAACCCTTTGATAAGGCATACCGTAAGTTGGTATACAACTTGTTTTTGTTTGATGGAAGTGAAATGAATAAAATTGAATTGAATTGAATACCACAAAAACGTCAAATTAATAAAAGGTGTAAATATTCAGATCTGAATGGTACGCGCCTTAAAAACCCAAAATAACAACAACAAAAACGTTATTCTACATCAATGATATTGTGGCGTCATTGTTAATATTGTTTGTTTTTATCGTTTCTAATAATTTCCTATTTTGAAATAACTGCATGGGTCGAGAGCAAAGACTACACCATATTTAAAGACTGGGCGTTGTGGCGTGCGCCTGTAATCAAAGCTATGTGGGGAAGTTACAAATTGATGCAGAGGTTCGAGGTTCGAGCCCTTGTCACGTCTTTCGGATGGTGACGTTAAAGGTCGGTCCCAGACGTAAATAATCATATCTGATTGAGACACGTCTGACAAAACTCAAACACACACACCCACACACGTTTGCCCCCTGGAAAGATTAAACCTCAAGATGTTGATGGACCTGAATCCACCGACGGGACAGCCTAACTCCGTAACTCTGGTACGGGTGTGGGAGGGGGCTCTTCTTTCTTTGCCTGTCTCTCTTTCAGTCATTTCAAATCAGTTTTTTCCTATCTTATCACTTCTTGATCACATAAATCCTCTCTCTCTCTCTCTCTTTACTTAACGGGTCAATATAACCACAGAAAATATATCTTAGGCCACTGAGACTATTGGAATTGTAACTAATAAAAAAAATGTTGAATATATTACAAATGGTGCTTGGTACACTGAAAATTTAAAGTACCGAAGAACTTGTTAAAACTTTATCCCCTCTTGCTAGAATGATTTTCTTTTATATAATATCTCATAGATCGTCGATCAACAACCTTATCGTTTACGGGAAGTAATCCCCATATTGTGTGCTGATATCTTATTCCTCAGTTTTTTGTTTTATATGTATTTAAAGGTTTTGTGTTTTTTTTTCATAAAAAAAGGAATGAATATACAAGAAATAATAATAAACAAGTGGAATGCCTCTGACCGTCTCACCTGCATCACGCGATTCAACATAGCAGCAGTGCTGACTTTGAAAACTACTATAACTCGCACAAGATGTTAAGTGATACTTGGTTACTCTTATTTCCACGTTTTATGAACTAGACCAATACACTTACAGAGATAGGATGGTAATTCAACAAATACCCCCAATGTGGCCAAAATTCATTGACCTCACATGACCTTTGACCTTGATCATGTGACCTGAAACTTGCACAGGATATTTAGTGATACTTTATTACTCTTATGACCAAGTTTCAAAAGTCAGATCAATAAACTTGCAAAGTTATGATGGTAATTCAACAGATACTCCCATTATGGCCAAAGATCATTGACCTTTGACCTTGGTCAAATGCAATCTTCAAATGCAATGTACTGGATGGATGGATTACGACATACTGCATTTTGATGCTGATCTCCGATAAAAGCGGAGGAAGAACAAGAAGAAGAAGAAGAAGAAGGTCATGTGACCTAAAATGCACACAGGATGTTCAGTGATACTTGATTACTCTTATGTCCAAGTTTTATGAACTAGACCAACATAATTTCAAAGTTATGATGATAATTCAACAAAAAAAACCCAATTCGGCCAAAGTTCATTGACCCTAAATGACCTTTGACCTTGACCATGTGACCTGAAACTTGCCCAGGATGTTTTGTGATACTTGATTACTATTCTGTCCAAGTTTCATGAATCAGATCCAAAACCTTTTTAAGTTTTGATTGTAATTCATCAGATACCCCCAAATCGGCCAAAGTTCATTGACCCTAAATGACCTTTGACCTTGATCATGTCACGTAAAACTCATGCAGGATGTTTTGTAATACATGATTAACCTTATGTCCAAGTTTAATGAACTAGGTCTATATATTTCTTAAGTTATGATGATATTTCAAAATATTAACCTCAGGTTAAGATTTTGATGTTGATTCCCCCAATATGGTCTAAGTTCATTGACTCTAAATGACCTTTGACCTTGGTCATGTGACGTGAAACTTTAATAGGATGTTAAGTAATACTTGATTAACCTCATGGCCAAGTTTCATGAACTAGGTCTATATACTTTCTAAGTTATGATGTCATTTCAAAAACTTAACCTTAGGTTAAGATTTGATGTTGACGCCGCCGCCGCCGTCGCCGTCGGAAAATCAGCGCCTATAGTCTCACTCTGCTATGCAGGTGAGACAAAAAGAAGTAATAAAAATAATACTAAATAAAATTTTTACCCTACTTCTCATACAGTGGGTGGCAAAAATAGTCAATCATGACTTATTGCCAAATAAAAACATGGAATGGAATGGTTATCCCCTCTTGTTAGAATGTTTTTCTTTTATATAATATATCATAGATCGTCAATCAACAACTTTATCGTTTTCGGGAAGTAATCCCCTATTGTTTACTGATATCTTATTTCTCAGTTTTTTTTCATATGTATTTTAATGGTTTGTTATTTAGGTTTTTTCAAAGAAAAGTCCACCCCAACAAAAACTTGATATGAATAAAAAGAGAAAAAATCAACAAGCATAACACTGAAAATTTCATCAAAATCGGATGTAAAATAAGAAAGTTATGGCATTTTAATGTTTCGCTTCATTTCGCAAAACAGTTATATGCACATCTCGGTCGGTATGCAAATGAGGAACTGATGACATCACTCACTCACTATTTCTTTTGTATTTTCTTAAATGAAATATGAAATATTTTTATTTTCTCGTCATTGTCATGTGAAATGAAGTTTCATTCCTCCCTGCAACACGTGGAGATTTATTATTTTAACATTTTGTGCTTTAGGCAAGGAGGTCCTAATCGTCAAATTCGTAAAAATTGAAATATTGTATAATTCAAACAATGAAAACCCAAAGAAAGAGTGAGTGAGTGACATCATCGACTCTCTCATATGGATGTAGCTGGCTCGTTCATATAACTATTTTGTTAAAAATAAACAAAACTTTGAAATGTCTTAACTTTCTTATTTTACATCCGATTTTGATGAAATTTTCAGCATTGTGCTTGTCTGATTTTCCTCTATTGATTCAAATCAACATTTTTCTGAGGTGGACTTGACCTTTAATGGTTGCAGGGTCTTTGTTTTGTTGTTGTTGTGTTTTTAATGACTTTTATAACTGGGTCTGACAGAAAGACTAAGCTACATTTCCATGTTATTCAACATAAATAGGATCGTGGGTCTTTGTTTTTTTATAATTATTATAATTTTTGAAATAAATGGGTCTGGAAAAAAGACTTTGGACTTAAATTATAATTTTTTTTAATTAACCGGGTCAGGTAAAAAGATTTCGCATTTATGTGCCATATAAACACATTACTATAAAGTTTCAGCTTTTAGTTACCGGGTCTGGAGCAAAGACTATGCTTGATTTTCAATTTACCATTAGCGTCTGGAGAAAAGAATAAGCTCGATTCTCATTTTTATTCCACTGGAATATCATTAATGTATCTCATTTGGGACTAAAATTATAATTTTTGAAATAACCGGGTCTGGAAAAAAGACTTTGGATTTATATCATGATTTTTTTTAAACACCCGGGTCTGGAAAAAAAGATTGTGGATTCATATCATGATTTTTGAAACAACAGGGTCTGGAAAAAGACTTTGGACTTGCATTATTATTTTTTAAACAACCGGGTCTGGAATAAAGACTTTGGACTTATATAATCATTTTTGAAACAATCGGGTCTGGAATAACAACTTTTGGCTCATATGATTATTTTTTTAAACAACCGGGTCTGGAATAAAGACTTTGGACTTATATTATTATTTTCTAAACAACCGGGTCTGGAATAAAGACTTTGGACTTATATTATTATTTTCTAAGCAACCGGGTCTGGAATAAAGACTTTGGATTTATATTATAATTTTTGAAACAACAGGGTCTGGATAAAGACTTTGGATTTATATTATAATTTTTGAAACAACCGGGTCTGGAATAAAGACTTTGGGCTCATATTATTATTTTTGAAACAACCGGGTCTGGAAAAAAGACTTTGGATTTATATCATGATTTTTTTTAAACACCCGGGTCTGGAAAAAAGATTGTGGATTCATATCATGATTTTTGAAACAACATGGTCTGGAAAAAGACTTTGGACTTGCATTATTATTTTTTAAACAACCGGGTCTGGAATAAAGACTTTGGACTTATATAATCATTTTTGAAACAATCGGGTCTGGAATAAAAACTTTTGGCTCATATGATTATTTTTTTAAACAACCGGGTCTGGAATAAAGACTTTGGACTTATATTATTATTTTTTAAACAACAGGGTCTGGATAAAGACTTTGGATTTATATTATAATTTTTGAAACAACCGGGTCTGGAATAAAGACTTTGGGCTCATATTATTATTTTTGAAACAACCGGGTCTGGAATAAAGACTTTGGGCTCATATTATTATTTTCGAAACAACAGGGTCTGGAAAAAGACTTTGGATTTATATTATAATTTTTGAAACAACCGGGTCTGGAATAAAGACTTTGGGCTCATATTATTATTTTTGAAACAACTGGGTCTGGAATAAAGACTTTGGGCTCATATTATTATTTTCGAAACAACCGGGTCTGGAATAAAGACTTTGGATTTTTATTATAATTTGTTAATAAACCGGGTCGGGAAATGAGACTTTGCACGTTTGTGCTAAATGAACGCATTATTATACGATTTTAGCTTAGAACGGATTTGCCAAAAATCCCTTCAAATTTATTACATTTGTGGGTAAAGTCATTATTACATTTGTGGGCGATCAAAAATTATTACATTTGTGGGTAAAGTGCATTATTACATTTGTGGGTGAAATTATTACATTTGTGGGTAAAGTGTTATTACATTTGTGGGCGTTATTACATTTGTGGGTAAAGTGTTATTACATTTGTGGGCGTTATTACATTTGTGGGCGATTATTACATTTGTGGGTGTAACCCCCCCACCCCCCCCCCCCCCCCCCATCTTCGCAAATGATCCTGATCCCATCCCTCCAATCCTTTACACTAAGAAATTTTTGAACCATAAATGAAGCATTTGTACCAACTATGCCAACCTTGAGGAGTGTAATCTTGCACCCTAAGAGATATAAAGGTGCAAAATGCACCTTTATATCATTATCTGCACCTAAAAATGCTCGTTTACACCCTTAAAGACGCAAAGTTGAACTTATCAATGTGTATAACACTTGACATTATAAAAAAAGTTCCGATTTGAAGTCATACACGGTTCATTTCTGCACCTTATAGGGTGTTTAAAATAGCTAGATTGCGTCCTTAAAGGTACACAAATGAGCATAATTGCAAGTATTAGAGGGTGCTGCTATTTATACCAACACCGAGGGTTTAAATTTTAACCCTTATAGTGTGTTCCATCTCGTTCCAACTCTGTAATCATCTGATCATGGTACAACAAACACTTTCACATTCTGCATACCCCCATCATTGCCCATCTCTTGGGAGGGGGCACTCAGAATTGATAAGGGTACTAGGGGCGTGCCCCCCCCATCTGTTTATGAAATGAGGGGTTCGAGAGCTGACAAGTTAGATGGCCGTGTGCAAGTTAGATGGCCGTGATTTGGAATTTAACATGAAATCAGGTTCTTGGAATTTAACATGAAATCAGGTTCTTGGAAATTAAAGCCTGAAATGAGGGTATTTGGAACGGGCAGAACGGGTTGGCCGAAGAAAATTTTGGAAACAGTTGGCAAGACGCAAGAAAGGAGTCATAGGACCGCGCATTGTCATTAAACTTGCACAGCAAAGTCTGAGGTGTTAACCGGTGTACATACATGTAGAGGACCACGCGAGTTATTTTACACCGGTGTTAAATTTACATTGTTAGTTTAACACCTATAGGTATTATTACAACACCTTTGGTTGTTACACTCTTTGGTGTTATGTTCAATCTCTAGGCTGTATTTTAAACACCTCAGGGCATGCGGGGTGTGGTCCTATATTAACACCAACTGGTGCCAGATTTAACACCACGGTTTGTACAGTGTGAGTGCCTCCCCCCCTCCCGAGCCCCCAACCTCTCCCCCTCCTATCTCTCTTTCATTAGCTAACATTTACCCACAATTTCATCTCTCCAGAAACTCACTTCCAAATTGGTTCATCTACTTTCCCTTCTCCACGCACCCCCCTCTCATTTTGTGGTCATGCTCTCTCAGACGTATTCTTGTATCACATCACAGTAATCAGAAAGTCAACACGATGTCTTGGTGTTTGTAATAATCACTGAAAAGGACTATTTTCTTTAATCAATATTGGTCGTGAAAAAAATACGAGAAGTAAGTTCATGGGCGAAGAAAAGTTGATTTTCCTTGCATAATCGATTTCGCTATCACAAAATGTACATCGGTTTCATATATAAAAACAAGCGTTTGATATTGACCCAATTGTAGCGAATAACATATTTTCCTTGTAATCAATCAAATGTTACAATTAATGCTCAGTTGAGTTTATTTTTATTTGTAATAGTAGAGATCCATGTCCTGCATAGCCTCATTCCCAGGTAAATGCTATTTTCCCCAAGAAAATAAACACAAAATTGAAAGAAGAGGCAACGGTCATAGAAACGATCTAAACTGATATTACATAATATAAATAATGATACTAAAAAGAATAGACATGTTCCCATTCCACCAAATATATATAAGTAACGGTTGTGTTTTGAGTATTTTTCACGAAAATAGAATAGAACTTGGTTAACATTAGAGGCAATTCATTCCGAAGCATATGTCAGTTATTTTGAATGGATTATTGACCGAATTAACAGACGCTTCGAAACCAGAGTTCTTACATATCCTGCATGATCGTCGAATGACACCTTCTTAATTGACTTCTGTAAGGTGTTAAGTTATTAGTCGATTTATCGTGCTATTATCAGGTTGTTAGTTTGGAGGATAAGAACCCCATAGCGATCCACTTGAGTACAAATAAATGTTAAGTATAGCATTTTTTTACAGATCTTAATTAAACATGACAATCAAAAATGGAATAAGTTAATCAATACAAAATACAAAAAAAATGATCTCTTCTCGCTTCTACTCCATCAGTTCTTAACAAATATCACATGAATCTATTTATAGCAGCAGCAGCTTGCTAGAGGATTCCTTTTGTGTTTTTTTTCTCGATCAGAATTTCGTTCTCAAGTTCTTTTCATAAAAATCATCCAAGTCGAATAGCCTTTTCCCATCTCGCTCTCCTATACAGAGAGTGGTGTTACCGAAACATTCTAAACAAACAAAATATCCAAAGCACATTTCTCCATGACTTGGTCACCATTCCCTGAAATATTGAAATACTTTCATGCGTTGAAAGTACGATTAAATCACACACTCAAAACTGTTCCACAGGCATCATTGCCGTCGCCATTTTGTTTTAATCTGGAAGCGATGAAATTACTTTTGCTAAGCATCAGAAATACATTTTGTATACTATCATAAACATAACTGTACAATGATCATTTCATGTGCATAGAAAACCATTAACCAAATTGTATAATTGTGAAATAAACGAACCACTGTATCAGTCGTACATTTGTGATTAACCAAGCCGAACAATCAAACAGCGTGTACTTTTAAACGTGAAATATCATTCGTTTACATTGACTTTTCAAGAATTTAATAGGGGAAACGAAGGGTATGCCTATTTTAGCGTAAAAGTTAAATAAGACGTCTCCCGTATGTGGTATTTAAAATTAAATCGTTGGATCCACTTTAGGCGTATTATTATCAATGCCATAAATATCACAATCTGGGCCAATATGCACAAAATATGCACAAAACCATGATAATTGTGTACTCTGAAACTGAATCAGGTAATAAGTACACACATTGAGGTTGTATGAATATGTGCCAAGATCAGTACAAATAACCCATGATTGCTCATTCACAACTTTTTTTCACGCGAATTACATTGGCATGATTGCAATTGAACCTCTGATTGTGAATGACCCATATAAATGGAAAAGTTGATTATTGAGTAGGAGCAGCCCTGTTTCAGAAAAAAATCATGAAATAAGTAACACAAACAAGGATGTTGTCTAGGTAGGTCCTGTACAAGAACTTAAAATTCAGAAAATTTTCATGGAGATGTGCCGATCAAAGGAAATCCAACATGGACTTCCTATGATCCCAAAGTGCGCAATACGACTGGGAAATGCCGAATGCAACTTGATGCTTTTGCAAAGTGTTCACAAAGCAGTTTTAAACAATTCAATAAGTGGATGAGTAATCGCGTAAAATAACCATTGCTTGTAAATAATGACCGCCAAATCAATAGCATTTTGACACACAAACATAGTGAGTAGTATAGAGCAAGAACGCAGATTTAAAAAAAAACATAAAACTTGAAACACAATTTCTCCCAGAAAGGAATGTTCTGTCGGTTTTATTTTGGCCATGTTGCTGAGCTCAACATATAAATGAGTGAATTCCCGTAAGAATTTCGTTCGCAGTATGACTTCCAACAACATTATAATACCTACTGAACTTTTCACTTTGTAGTATGAATATAATTTCTATTGCATAACGCCTACTTAGTAACATCTAATAAAGAGTCTTCATTGCGGTGTGGGGATCCGGTTGTTAGGGACGCTGAAATCCACATTTAGCAGTATTAACATATTGATACAAAACACCATGAAACATCTAAAATATATTTAAATACAAAGCTAATATAAGCTAAATCACTCCCATCCCGTGTTATCTTTGGAAGTACGACAAAAGCTTTCATAGACACAATAAAATTAAATAGAATATTTGAAAATGTACGTTATAACATGAAAATAAAATGATCATTGGCTTTACGCATGTGTATTGAACAGTGTTTGAATTCACATTATTAGTAGTGTGCAGCTACCAGGTTTTGAAATCAGCCTTACTGAGCCATGGAGTAATGCCCTTTCTTTAAATATGGAAAAGAAAATAATAAATCACACACTTTTGATGGCATGTCTAACCCCATGGGTCTCGCGTACCTTTAATACAGAGCCTCAAGCTAAATTGGCCTGCCTCTTCTGAAAATCCATTTCATAAAATCATACCTTTACCTCTACCGAATTCTTTGATCAATAAATTGCTTTGAACACACACACACATAGTAAAACCTTTCTCTTCAAAAACGTTCATTTCGTTTGCGAATTTCCTCCCCTATTCTCCTTGAACTTCCTGAATGGGTAATATTAAAGCAATTTGCAAAAAAAATCGCAAATGTATATCTTATCTTTGAGAAGATACCTTCTATTTAATAAAAGTACACAAATCCTTCTCATAACCATGATAATGTATACATTTCATCACCCATACAAATCTCTTAATTACAGTTCCTTCAGAACCCGCAAAAGTGGACGAAGGAAAATCCCAATGGAGACAGGTTTCACAAACACTCTCGAAACCAACTGTACGTACTGTCAATCACTACTATTGCGACCACCGGTATTGGCCGTGATATGTCAGTGTTCTTCAGTACAGACATGGCTGTGTATTTGACATGTTCGATGCATCTGTGAGAGCAGCTAGAAAACTGCCATTACTGTCGCAGGTCTGATTGTTCTCTTGTGGCAGGTACATGTCGAAGTCTTCCCTTGCAAAGTCCTCAAGAAAGTCCTCATTGCACAGTTGATCGAAGGTCATGCCGAGATCGTCGGCCTGCATGACGTCACACATTCCCTGAGATGGGTAGATGTTCATCTGTAGGGTCCCTTGGTACTGTGCGCTGTTCTGAACGTTGTTGAAGCTCTGTTGGTGCGGTTGCAATTCGACTGTCGGGAGTTGTTGCTGCTGCTGGAAAAGAAGTGTATGCATCTGCTGTTGCATATGCTGGTGTTGCTCGTGCTGTTGGTGGTGTTGCTGCTGACCAGCAATTATGTTTTGTTGCTGAGGGCATGGGTTCTGTGACATCGCAACGAGTGCCCTGAGATTGGAGCTAGCAGTCATGGTTGCTGTTCCATTTACTTGGTTTGCAAGTTCATTGGTGTCTACAGTACACTGCTGGTACTCGTACCCATTTGGTTCCGACTTGATGGCCATGCCAGGACTGTGGATTGGTGCAAATGCATTTGACGTTGACTGCACCCCAGATAGCTCGGGCTGCATGAGGGTATCTGAAGATGAAGAGGGCGGGAAGGTAAAGACATTATCCGAATGGTCAATAGGTGACATCTCCGGGGTTGGAAGGCCCACCATGTGACCAGAGTCAGATTTATTGTACTGCGTCAGGGTGTTGCTTGAGAGGGGGTCGTAGATGCTGTTGAAAGGGGGTAACTTGTACTTGCAATTGTCAATCGGTCCACCTGGGATGTTGCCATTGATGTTGTCCATTGGGGTTGGTGAGGTCCTAGGGGATCCTTCTGGCGTTGGCATTGCGCTTGAAGGAAGTCCTGTAGTCTGAGGTGTTGTTGGAGAAGGAGTAGAGGGGACAGATGAACTTGAAGCATCTCCGTTACTCCCGTCACGTGTGCGACCCTGACGCTTCTTTCCCTTACGGCGGCGAGGGCGGTATTTGTAATCTGGGTGATCCGCCATGTGCTTCAAGCGGAGTCGCTCTGCTTCCTCAACGAACGGCTGCTTCTGCATCAGAGTTAGGCTGCGCCATGCCTTACCTAACAATGGAAGACAAAAGAAAAGGGAAAATACATAAGACAAATGCGATTACAATGTACGCGATAATTCTAATAACTGGTAATGAAAGGAAAATCCTTGGCAGCGTTTCCTTTTCAATAGAACAATTTCATTTGTGTAAAGTATCATGATAATATATACAAATATCGATTCCCATTCATAAATGGGTTAGGAGTTAGATAACGTTATCCTCTGCAATTTACATGTCTTTTATTACAACTCTTGGTCATTTACAAACAGGTACAACCGTAAATGTACCATAGCCCATAGTGAGTAGAGCAGAAACAACAGTTATGTTTAGAGCATACTGAAGTTACTATACACTGAACCATGAGAAACAGCAAAATCATTGTATTGGTCTGTGAGTGTGACTTGTAATGATATAAATCCGTATGTGCTATCTGCACGTGTGGATAGGTAGATATGTCTTTAACTCCAACGGCCCGGGAACGCTGTTGGCAATAACGTTAATTTGCTCAGCTACCCTATCATTTTCGGGATTAGTTTTCCTTCCATCATGGACTGTAATATTCATGAACACAATAGACACCCTTTTCCCAATGCTAATTAACCTTAACCCCCAAACAATACATATATTTTTCAGAAAATATATCATGAAGATGAGGGCATGCGAGATATATTTTTTCCTAGATTAGTTTTCTTTTCCATTGCATGTTTGAAGAACAACACTTGCCTCCAGTAGAAGGGTCTGTGTGTGTTCCAATGCTAAAATTTAGCACTTTATCACCGCATTACCCCCCCCCCCCCCTTCCATTCCTCATGAAAAAGCATGTAGGCCTACTGCCACCGAAAACAGATAAATTGAGGGATATTCTGTATGTATGTAAGCATCATCAGTGATATTTAGCTATGGTTAAGCCACGACTTTTCCCCAGGTTTGGCCAACCCTGGGGATACCTTATACTAGAGATGGACTCGATCTCTAAAGGCTGTACCTGGGTACAGCAGGGGCGGGAGAAGTTGATCCTCCAATTTTGGTTGCTAGGTCATAAAACCTCTCCGCGTCGTCTGCATGGCAACCGCACAGCTCTAAAGGCTCGGCAGATAAGCGCCTAGTCTGCGATCGCTAGACCCGCCAGGAAGATGGCATTTGCAATATCTTCCGACTTGTATTGTTCGTGTTAATGTGAAAAAGAATTCCTAATTATGACCTGACGTGATGAAATTCATCTTGTCAATAGTTTGATGTAGGGTACCCATCGTCAAATGAACTGTGTATCAATAATATCGTTGATGAATTCGGGAGGATTATTATATCACTGGGTCAGCGCATCAATTATTACAACAAAAATGTGAATTTAAGTAATCGAATTTACACACGCAAAATTACGGCCTGCGCAGTATTTGAAAAAAAGAGGTCTGCGAGGAAAGAATACTGCCTTGAGCTGACACGCGTGTAGCAGTCACGTTTCACGGCCACATCTGTATAATGCATTCGACTCGTACGGAGGTTAACAGGTGAACGTCTTCAAGGGACACATCTAACATTCAACAGCAATTCAAAATAATCGGCATCGACCCATCTTTCCCTTCCCTTTTTGTGAAAGTCTGTGCAATAAAATAAAAAGGGCTCCGACTAGGCTGCTAAAATCTCCATGCTCATATCATATTTAGACCAGGTTTCCGAGTGTTTCAATTTCCTGTAGGTTTTGGATGTCTTCCTTTTCTAAACGCTGTTACATTTCCTGTACTCCGCGCATACAAATAAAAAAAAAACTTCTACTTTTCAAAATGTTTTAGTTTTTATTAACCATTAGAAACTCGGGAAGACGGAACAGGCTTCTTCAAGTGCATTTGTTCACATATTTTTTTTCTCTTGTAAGTGGATTATCCATATTTCAAACACTGCTAACTACCATATCGATATCGTTTGACCATTTGTAGGCTGATAACGTCTAGTAGTAGTGATAAGGGCCGTTGATTCTACTCTGCAAGCACTGAATTTCAAGCACAAGGGTCGTACCAAGTTCAAGCAATTTATTGGCTAGCAATAGCTTATATAGCGCCCCAACAGGACTCATTAAGAGTGGCAAGTATGAATCCATGCTGTAAGAAGCAATGGTGATGACTCCTTGACGAACATGTGGCAGCCAGACAGACTATCAGTTCACCGCCAATGTCATGGACATGCCTGACAAAGGACTTGACAGGCCTCAATAAACCATGGACCTACTACTCTGTCAGAGTAGTAGGTCCATGAATAAACAAAACAGAAACAATTTGAGGAGGGGTATGTGTGTGTGCGTGGGTTGGGGTGGATGTTCCCTATCCAGATATCATTATAGGAAATTTCTTTTTAGCCTAGACCTGAAGACCATTTCTATCTTTGTATCACTACCTCCGTGTAGTTAGAGTTTCGATGTGTGTTTTGTTTTTCAGTGGCGACGTGCCTGGATATGTATCCTCCCCAGCCGCCCCATAGTGGCTCCTCTCACCACGTTCGCACTGAGCATTATTACGTCAAGGGGGATCCCCGTTCCCAAACAGCTGTCTGCGGACAGTGACCTCGCCTGCCCCTTCACCGCAACAATTCTCCAATGGGTATTCCCGAACTAGCTGACTTGCATTGATGATCCTTCAACGTCGAAACTTGCAACTATTTCACGCCTCGATGGGCAATATACAACTTGAGTGTCTGAATCCGTTTTTGATGAAATTTTTTCCCCTCTAATCGGGAACTGAACCTTGGGCCAACGAAAATCTTGCAGTCATACAGGTCTAGGCTGCTAACCCGTTCATAAAACCAGTGAGTGGATAAAACATTCTGAATTATAGGGCCTGCGTGTCTAATGATAATTGTCGATCCACATGTAGTTTCGTAAACAGAACTCGACCTTCCTCCCAAGGAAGGTCCAAATGAGATCGTCAATATCGGCTCAAAGCTCTCCATTTTTCTGCGGGTAATTTTTGCAGAAAAGTCTGCGTAAAGGTCGAAGTATCGTTACAAAATTATTCCAGTATATAATCATGGATATAAAAGACTGGTATCGAAATTGACAGTGGCCTTTGAATAAATTTTATTATCTTTTTTTAATACTTCACGAGCCTATCCCTTTGGCGTACCATTCTGCTACATTGTAAATCAAACTTGGAAATACTTTAACGTGTTATTCAGGAGGAAACCCCGAGTCACAGCTCTCCAAATCGACGTCGCTTTTCCAATCTTCATTCAGTATAATATTTTGGCATGGGCCTACTACAACTTTAGAAAACACTGGAACCGTTCAAGCAAAACGTGGTCAACACAACACATGTGGACTGCCCTCATTAGAAAGTCAGGGAAAATGCACTTTGAGGCCTATAATTACTTTAAAATAGAGTAGTTCAGACAGTTATTTATGTAGAGGTTTGGTCGAACCTTCTACCTTGGAAGAGGATAAATGGGAACAAACAAAAACCCGATTACAAGGTTTGTTAATACTTTAAAGTGATGTGTAAAACTATTACTGATCAAAACAACTTCTGCTCCTTTGTTGGGAAATCCCGTTTGCGTCATGGGTGCTTCCTGATCCATAAGTAATACATACCCTGCATACAGGTCTATAATAAGGAGAAGAGAATCGGATTGGGACCCTTGCGGTAGTCGACGGGCATGATATGGCACGATTTTGTTTAGGGGGGGGGTGAAATTCTAGAGCAATATTTCTGAGCAAGACTACACCCACCCCAAGCCCAACCACTGCCCATCAAATAAGAGATCAAAATTGTCATGCAAGTTCATGCAGGTATTCGATAACGACTACCCCTTCAACTTTCTCCATCAAAAGTTTGTTAACCTCAAGTCGTTAAAAAGTCGTACCAATCAGGAAATAACTATCGCTCATCGATACTCTTAATAAAAACATCTTGAAAATAAACTGGTACAGAGGTGCGAGTGTCGTAAACACAAGTCAAGTGATTGCAATCTTGAACATAAAATAATTCCCGGTGTGGTATTTGTTTACGAAAATCGACGGCCGACAAAAGAATGGCAATAAATATCTTCCCGCGCTTATCTAACACAACAGAGCTTTTATAAATTATGAAATAAAGTGCGTTTTGTCATGCTTATTCGCGTTCTTTCCCTCTTCTGTATAGCCTGGCTTCACGCATGTAGAGCGTGAAGACGCATTTTCATTTCTTCTAAAGCTCTTTATTTTGTCACGTCACAACTGATTTCACACCCCATACTCCATCCCTTTTTTTCTGGGGGGGGGGGGGGGTCAGTCATTAGTTTTCTCAAGTTCTTTTAGACTATTGTTTTTTCTTTCGCATTCCTCTTGAGAAAATTAAAGGTCAAAAAGCATATGACCTGAATCAGAAAAGGCACGTACAAGTACACCTTATGGACACGCTACATGCACGTCGCTATGTCAGAGCAGAGGAACCTCTAACCAGATAAACGCTGAGAGCCTGAGACGCTAGAAGATCTTAACCAAAACAGCGATCGTGTGTGTTTATTTACATTACGGAAAATGGTTATGCAATCACGTTTGCGCAACAAAATCATATCGAGGACACGGCATTTCGCTTGACTGCATGTCCATTTCTCTTCAATTCAAGGTAAGGTGTAATGGTAGGTAAATAGAGGATGACCTGATCTACTTCTAAATACATTGGTGTTTATGATTTACATCACTTCCTATGCTGCCACATTAAATCTACGGGTGGCGTGTTTCTGAATCATGTGGGGCCAGTGATGTAAACCAGGAAAGTAGGTCTACTTGTGACGATATGCAAGCAAATAGGGTGGAGGTTTGAAATATTAAGCTATACCTATATATTCCACAGTGATGGAATTGAAAGCAAGCGTGAAAGGAGAAATTGGGAAAAAGGGGAAGGGTGATGTGAGATGGAGAAAGGTGGAGTGGATTTGAGATGGAGAAAACGATTAAATTTAAAATAATCTATGTCACAACGAACTCAGTAGGAAATCACTAATGAAATCGCGGGTAAATCTTTATTCTTTACCCATCGCAATTGCAACTCTCAATGCGGAAAATACTCTGCCACCAACACCAAGGGAAATTCCGAACACATCAATCCCGATTTCTGACCAAAAAACCTGTCCTCATTGGAAATGCGCGATTATGATCTCCCAAGTAACTGATTACGCCAAACCCGTGGGCGTAATAATCGTTATTGCATCACTAGACAAGAACTCAAAATCGGTAGGACACTCTGGGCACTTTCAAAGTAAATCTAGATCTACATGCATGGACCATGTAGCTATTAGAAGCCCCATGCATGTAGGTCGATATATTTTCGGTCAGATAATCTTCTGAACTTAGTATTACGCCCTATTTTACATTCATATTGGCGGGTCAAGCAAGCTCTCGACTCCGTGCTTTATTCAAGGGTCAATATTTCTACATAAAAAGCTTTATAGTGTTAGGTTTACTTGATGGTCTGACCGAAATAAAGGATTTGCTGTCGTCAAAAGAAGTGTCATGGTCAGGTATGTCACCAGCTCAAGGGAACAACCTGCCTTTTAATTTCATATTGCCTTTATAATTCAAATAAACAAAGCATAAATTTCTGACATGGTAGAGCCAAATACTAAAACCTGTTTATCTCATCGATTTTATAGTAAATTGCCAATTCGTCCACTACCAACTCGTTTACCCGCCACATGGTTTACCTTCATTTAATGACATTCCGTCCTTCAAAATTTCGTCTATAAACCATTTTGTCCAATAGCCATTTGGTCCAATCATCACTTCGTCTAATCACTATTTCGTATAATAACCAGTTGGTCTAATACCCATTTTATTTTCATTAATTTTGCACAATTAACACTTCAGTTTAATTAGACCAAATGGTATATGGACTAAATGGCTATTGAACCAAAGGGTTATTAGACGGAATGGCATTAGACTAAATGAAAGTAGACCATGTGGTGAGTAGACGATTATAGACCAAATGGTAGTAAACCAGTTGGCAATTGGACGAACTGGCATTAGACGAAATACACAAATTTTACCATGGTGTAACCGTGCCACCACCTTCGACGAGTGCGTTAGACATGTATCAAATTAACTAATTAATTAGCCTTACTATCACTCGGTCATTATCATAATGAAAAGCCCGTTGGCATGGATCCCGAATGCACATCAATCAGAATACAGAGATAATTTGCACTAAAGCCTGATTTGTGGGGAAACAGAAAAGAAAACATGCACATGAACGGTTATGAACCCCTTTGGGCGCAATATAGGTAGATCTTGAACACTCTTGTCCATAGAGATAGGAACTCCCTGTATCCTAGTCGTGGATGCCACAATAACTAAGGCGGCGATGTTCATACAAATCTTGTTTATAGTTAGATTCATTTTTTCAGAGAAAGACCTCATGATATTCATTAGCAGCGATTAATTACAGATATTTACTGTAAATTGAGTAAAATATATTAGCACTAGGCAATAAATCAGGAACGTGTCGCCGTGACGTCTTGTCAACAAAACGGTGGACCGTGAAATCATTGAGTGACAGCTTTCAGTTTCACGGGCAGCTTATTGGTGGAGGGTGACGATGGCTGCCCTGAAAAAAAAGTTCGCACGCAAGCCCTTCAACACTTTCAGTTCGCTCACACACACTCATACACACAGCACATAATGATAAACGTGCATGCGACCATTGCCTCCGACACCACGCAGCGAGAACTGGAAAACACTTCTCCCTAGATTTGCCTCGATACTGGGAACCCCCTACGCCCACGGTTTATCTGCTAAAGCTCGCCTCGCGCTCAATACATGACTCATCAAAGAACGGAAGGATTTCCACGGCGCTGATCCAACGCGGAAAAGCAAGGCAATCCGATTTATTCTCTCATTTTCCAAGCATGATCCACGAGATTTTCATACCGATATTCCGGAATTTCTCATCCAATTCGCGTAACACTGTTAAGATTCACATAACGAAGTTCTTAGAGAGTAAACTGAAAATAGTCTGCACCCCCTCCCCTCCCCCGTTGATTGGAAAGGGTGCTGCCGTATTTTGGGGACCCTTTTTAAATTCACGAATGATTTTTAACCACCCGGTTGTCATTACACGATCAAGACTCGTAAACTGTGTTTCTTCCACCCATGATTAATAACTATGGTCAAGCTTTAACAAGTTCATAGCCAAGAAACGGGTCTGGACATGAATACCAATCGATCACGTAGGTGTACGCGCGCGTATTATTGTTATTAAAGTTCGGGTTTAGATACGATTTTTTTTTACGTCTGAGACCAACCTATCACCATCTTCCGATTCCAGGGCGCGGCTCGAACGTGAACCCCTGAATCAATTTTGAACTTCCAATCCGGAGTTGTTTCCATAAGGCTTTACAATGAAAGTTAAATAACATTGCTCATTTGCTCTTCCCATGTAACTGTAAACCTACAATACGAGGCCTCTACTCCTGCACAACGATTCTTTTTGATGGCATAGATCTTGAAACTAAATGAAATTTTGGTTTAGACTGTACATGTAGACCTATTTAATATCACGAGCCAACAGGAAAGCAGAGTGCAAATGGATGAGTCTGCACCGCGAGACTAATCGCACTTAAAGGAACAAATCGGGTCGTGTCCAATCCAGAACACGTATGTCTAAACTCTCTGCCATTTATCGTAAATAACTTCAACTTTGAATGCCATGTTGTAAATAGAACATTTCTCTCTGCCTCAAATGTCATCCTTTATATGCACTGTGGCCCTGAACAGTTCAATATTTTGTTGTATATTAGTTGAAGGGTTCCTATACTGGGAAACTATTTTCGTTTTAAATCTAAGAAAACCTCCAGCGGGACACTTTTTTAGGCTTGCCAAGCTGGCTGACCATATTCCTCATATCAGGCAAATTGCCATGACACTGGAGACTTCATTTTTGAGGGTTTCAAGAATATTGCCAAATAAATCGATGGTTTCTATTAACAGTTCAAAGACAGGCCAAGACACCTTCCCAAAACTTGAGGCTGTTTGCAATAATCCTGCCAAAATACATCTATCATGTACCAAGACGGAGACAAATAATTTTGATTTGATTTTCTGGCAGAGCCATTTTTAGGTCACTCTATACTGAGGCACCGAAATCGAGAGGCAAAATTCGTCGACTTGGCAGTCGGTCTACAAATTTTCCGATGGCTATTTTGAGCGATATGCGGCTTTACGCATAGAGTTACACAAAATAGTAAGGTCGAGTGTTGACCTGGTTAAACAGGTATGGAGGAGCATTGTAGAGTTTAACTACTTTGATAATCACATGGTGACATCAGCATAGAACACAAACGATCGAAACCAGAGGCATTCTCGGCTATTGGATCTTTACATATTAATAATGACAAATTAATTGCCATTGCTCTTGCAGTGAATTGTGTAAGCAGGCCTAGTGTAAGGCCTTAGCCCGAACCATTTTATTATCATCGGTATCTCCCGTAAAAATGAATTAAACAAAGAAATACGTTTGTGGTTTTCGAATGGTTGTTATTTCATCATGTCGTATTGTTGTCTCCCACTTTACTTCAGTTGGAAATACATGGTGTGTTGTTAAAAGAAGAAAATTCACAAAGAAATGTTGACCCTACTGTACCCTCACGTGCAATCCGCTTGCCAAGCTCGCGTTTTCCTTTCGTCGTTGCCTCATTCCAAACTCATTTGATTTTTCATCCATCTTAATCACAATTCAACTCGATGTATCGCACCTCAATCAAAATCTCAAATATGTTCTGGCATAAATGGGACAGCCAGACATTTTCTTTATTACGAAGAAATCATCAACACAGTCGTGTCTATGTGCAGAGGAGTTAGAAAACATTTAACTGCCTTGAAAAATATATATAATGACGTCTTTAAGTAAGCTAATATCTGCTTGTCACTAATTCCAGGGGCCGTGGTTTTGTTATATTCCTTCCTGGATGATTTCTCAAGAGGTTTTTGACATGTGATGATCTCTCTCTCTCTCTTCCTCTTCTTGCTTTCAACCTCGAGACCTCGGCCCTGGAAATAGGGAATCCCAAGAACATGAAGAAGCTTTCGAAATTCGACGCAGTGTGCTTTCCCCTTAACGTTCAATACCACAACATGTTATGGTTTTCACCATGTACTTTCCACTTCCCCGTCATTGCCAACGTCACAACATCCATGCATTCCCCCTGACCCCTCTTCCCATTATCTTCTTCATGATGGTGGACTACCCCCCCCCCCCTCCTCTATTCATTTGCCTTCGGTAATGTTCTACACGAGAAACACGAACATCTCACTCAATGACATGTACGGACCAATGGGCTCCTTTTGATTAGTTTCAATGTATACCAATTAAGAAAGATGACATTACTTTTAAACCCGTAACATTCTGTTTATCTGCAGAACTGCTGCACTGTGAACATGGAGAATGGACCACTGTTTTAGACCCCCCCCCCCCCCCCCCCTCTTTACCTTTAGCAATCTTTCCTCTACAGCAACCCACACATTTCAAGTGAACGGGCATTATGGATTCCAGAACAAAAGGGATTTACCGTTACATAAAGAGCAATCGATTCTCATTCGGCGTATAAAAAATCAATAT